>NC_057812.1:302141805-302327254 GCF_018294505.1 Triticum aestivum
CCTGTAATTGCTTTACTTTATCACTAAGCGGTAGCGATAGTCGTAGAAGCAATAGATGGCGTAACGACAACGATGCTACGATGGAGATCAAGGTGTCACGCCGGTGACGATGGTGATCACGACGGTGCTTCGAAGATGGAGATCACAAGCACAAGATGATGATGGCCATATCATATCACTTATATTGATTGCATGTGATGTTTATCCTTTATGCATCTTATCTTGCTTTGATTGACGGTAGCATTTTAAGATGATCTCTCACTAATTATCAAGAAGTGTTCTCCCTGAGTATGCACCGTTGCGAAAGTTCTTCGTGCTGAGACACCACGTGATGATCGGGTGTGATAGGCTCTACGTTCAAATACAACGGGTGCAAAACAGTTGCACACGCGGAATACTCAGGTTATACTTGACGAGCCTAGCATATACAGATATGGCCTCGGAACACGGGGACCGAAAGGTCGAGCGTGAATCATATAGTAGATATGATCAACATAGAGATGTTCACCATTGAAACTACTCCATCTCACGTGATGATCGGACATGGTTTAGTTGATTTGGATCACGTAATCACTTAGATGACTAGAGAGATGTCTGTCTAAGTGGGAGTTCTTTAGTAATATGATTAATTGAACTTAAATTTATCATGAACTTAGTACCTGATAGTATTTTGCTTGTCTATGTTTGTTTGTAGATAGATGGCTCGTGCTATTGTTCCGTTGAATTTTAATGCGTTCCTTGAGAAAGCAAAGTTGAAAGATGATGGTAGCAATTACACGGACTGGGTCCGTAACCTGAGGATTATCCTCATTGCTGCACAGAAGAGTTACGTCCTGGAAGCACCGCTGGGTGCCAGGCCTGCTGCTGATGCAACTGACGACGTTAAGAACGTCTGGCAGAGCAAAGCTGATGACTACTCTATAGTTCAGTGTGCCATGCTTTACGGCTTAGAACCGGGTCTTCAACGACGTTTTGAACGTCATGGGGCATATGAGATGTTCCAGGAGTTGAAGTTAATATTTCAAGCAAATGCCCGGATTGAGAGATATGAAGTCTCCAATAAGTTCTACAGCTGCAAGATGGAGGAGAACAGTTCTGTCAGTGAGCATATACTCAAAATGTCTGGGTATAATAATCACTTGATTCAACTGGGAGTTAATCTTCCGGATGATAGCGTCATTGACAGAATTCTCCAATCACTGCCACCAAGCTACAAGAGCTTTGTGATGAACTATAATATGCAAGGGATGAACAAGACTATTCCCGAGCTCTTCGCGATGCTGAAAGCCGCGGAGGTAGAAATCAAAAAGGAGCATCAAGTGTTGATGGTCAACAAGACCACTGGTTTCAAGAAAAGGGGCAAAGGGAAGAAGAAGGGGAACTTCAAAAGGAACGGCAAACAAGTTGCTGCTCAAGTGAAGAAACCCAAGTCTGGACCTAAGCCTGAAACTGAGTGCTTCTACTGCAAGCAGACTGGACACTGGAAGCGGAACTGCCCCAAGTATTTGGCGGATAAGAAGGATGGCAAAGTGAACAAAGGTATATGTGATATACATGTTATTGATGTGTACCTTACTAATGCTCGCAGTAGCACCTGGGTATTTGATACTGGTTCTGTTGCTAACATTTGCAACTCGAAACAGGGACTACGGATTAAGCGAAGATTAGCTAAGGACGAGGTGACGATGCGCGTGGGAAATGGTTCCAAAGTCGATGTGATCGCGGTCGGCACGCTACCTCTACATCTACCATCGGGATTAGTTTTAGACCTGAATAATTGTTATTTGGTGCCTGCGTTGAGCATGAACATTATATCTGGATCTTGTTTGATGCGAGACGGTTATTCATTTAAATCAGAGAATAATGGTTGTTCTATTTATATGAGTAATATCTTTTATGGTCATGCACCCTTGAAGAGTGGTCTATTTTTATTAAATCTCGATAGTAGTGATACACATATTCATAATGTTGAAGCCAAAAGATGCAGAGTTGATAATGATAGTGCAACATATTTGTGGCACTGCCGTTTAGGTCATATCGGTGTAAAACGCATGAAGAAACTCCATACTGATGGACTTCTGGAATCACTTGATTATGAATCACTTGGTACTTGCGAACCGTGCCTCATGGGCAAGATGACCAAAACACCGTTCTCCGGATCTATGGAGAGAGCAACAGATTTGTTGGAAATCATACATACAGATGTATGTGGTCCGATGAATGTTGAGGCTCGTGGCGGATATCGTTATTTCCTCACCTTCACAGATGATTTGAGCAGATATGGGTATATCTACTTGATGAAGCACAAGTCTGAAACATTTGAAAAGTTCAAAGAATTTCAGAGTGAAGTAGAAAATCATCGTAACAAGAAAATAAAGTTTCTACGATCTGATCGTGGAGGAGAATATTTGAGTTACGAGTTTGGTTTACATTTGAAACAATGTGGAATAGTTTCGCAACTCACGCCACCTGGAACACCACAGCGAAATGGTGTGTCCGAACGTCGTAATCGTACTTTACTTGATATGGTGCGATCTATGATGTCTCTTACCGATTTACCGCTATCGTTTTGGGGTTATGCTTTAGAGACGGCCGCATTCACGTTAAATAGGGCACCATCAAAATCCGTTGAGACGACGCCTTATGAACTGTGGTTTGGCAAGAAACCAAAGTTGTCGTTTCTCAAAGTTTGGGGCTGCGATGCTTATGTGAAGAAACTTCAACCAGATAAGCTCGAACCCAAATCGGAGAAATGTGTCTTCATAGGATACCCAAAGGAGACAATTGGGTACACCTTCTATCACAGATCTGAAGGCAAGATTTTCGTTGCTAAAATCGGATCCTTTCTAGAGAAGGAGTTTCTCTCGAAAGAAGTGAGTGGGAGGAAAGTAGAACTTGATGAGATAACTGTATCTACTCCCTTATTGGAAAGTAGTTCATCACAAGAACCGGTTCCTGTGACAACTACACCAATTAGTGAGGAAGCTAATGATATTGATCATGAAACTTCAGATCAAGTTTCTACTGAACCTCGTAGGTCTACCAGAGTAAGATCCGCACCAGAGTGGTACGGAAATCCTATTCTGGAAGTCATGTTACTAGACCATGATGAACCTACGAACTATGAGGAAGCGATGATGAGCCCAGATTCCGCAAAATGGCTAGAGGCCATGAAATCTGAGATAGGATCCATGTATGAAAACAAAGTATGGACTTTGGTTGACTTGCCCGATGATCGGCAAGCCATTGAGAATAAATGGATCTTTAAGAAGAAGACTGACGCTGATGGTAATGTTACTGTCTACAAAGCTCGACTTGTTGCAAAAGGTTTTCGACAAGTTCAAGGGGTTGACTACGATGAGACTTTCTCACCCGTAGCGATGCTTAAGTCTGTCCGAATCATGTTGGCTATTGCTGCATTTCATGATTATGAAATTTGGCAAATGGATGTCAAGACTGCATTCTTGAATGGATTTCTAGAAGAAGAGTTGTATATGATGCAACCTGAAGGTTTTGTTGATCCAAAAGGTGCTGACAAAGTGTGCAAGCTCCAACGTTCCATTTATGGACTGGTGCAAGCATCTCGGAGTTGGAATAAACGTTTTGATAGTGTGATCAAAGCATATGGCTTTATACAGACTTTTGGAGAAGCCTGTATTTACAAGAAAGTGAGTGGGAGCTCTGTAGCATTTCTAGTTTTATATGTTGATGACATATTATTAATTGGAAATGATATAGAATTTCTGGATAGCATAAAGGGATACTTGAATAAAAGTTTTTCTATGAAAGACCTCGGTGAAGCTGCTTACATATTGGGCATCAAGATCTATAGAGATAGATCAAGACGCTTAATAGGACTTTCACAAAGTACATACCTTGACAAAATTTTGAAAAAGTTCAAAATGGATCAGGCAAAGAAAGGATTCTTGCCTGTGCTACAAGGTGTGAAGTTGAGTCAAACTCAATGCCCGACCACAGCAGAAGATAGAGAGAAAATGAAAGATGTTCCCTATGCTTCAGCCATAGGCTCTATCATGTATGCAATGCTGTGTACCAGACCTGACGTATGCTTAGCAATAAGCTTGGCAGGTAGGTACCAAAGTAATCCAGGAGTGGATCACTGGACAGCGGTCAAGAACATCCTGAAATACCTGAAAAGGACTAAGGATATGTTTCTCGTATATGGAGGTGACAAAGAGCTAGTCGTAAATGGTTACGTCGATGCAAGCTTTGACACTGATCCGGACGATTCTAAATCGCAGACCGGATACGTGTTTTTATTAAACGGTGGAGCTGTAAGTTGGTGCAGTTCTAAACAAAGCGTCGTGGCAGGATCTACATGTGAAGCGGAGTACATAGCTGCTTCTGAAGCAGCAAATGAAGGAGTCTGGATGAAGGAGTTCATTTCCGATCTAGGTGTCATACCTAGTGCATCGGGACCAATGAAGATCTTCTGTGACAATACTGGTGCAATTGCCTTGGCAAAGGAATCCAGATTTCACAAGAGGACCAAGCACATCAAGAGACGCTTCAATTCCATTCGGGACCAAGTCCAAGTGGGAGACATAGAGATTTGCAAGATACATACGGATCTGAATGTTGCAGACCCGTTGACTAAGCCTCTCTCACGAGCAAAACATGATCAGCACCAAGACTCCATGGGTGTTAGAATCATTACTATGTAATCTAGATTATTGACTCTAGTGCAAGTGGGAGACTGAAGGAAATATGCCCTAGAGGCAATAATAAAGTTATTATTTATTTCCTCATATCATGATAAATGTTTATTATTCATGCTAGAATTGTATTAACCGGAAACATGATACATGTGTGAATACATAGACAAACATATAGTCACTAGTATGCCTCTACTTGACTAGCTCATTAATCAAAGATGGTTATGTTTCCTAACCATTGACATGTGTTGTCATTTGATTAATGGGATCACATCATTAGGAGAATGAGGTGATTGACATGACCCATCCCGTTAGCTTAGCACTTGATCGTTTAGTATTCTGCTATTGCTTCCTTCATGACTTATACATGTTCCTGTAACTATGAGAATTGTGTAACTCCCGTTTACCGGAGGAACACTTTGGGTACTACCAAACGTCACAACGTAACTGGGTGATTATAAAGGAGTACTACAGGTGTCTCCGAAGGTACATGTTGAGTTAGCATAATTCGAGATTAGGTTTTGTCACTCCGATTGTCGGAGAGGTATCTCTGGGCCCTCTCGGCAATGCTCATCACCTAAGCCTTGCAAGCATGTAACTAATGAGTTAGTTATAAGATGAAGTATTACAGAACGAGTAAAGAGACTTGTCGATAACGAGATTGAACTAGGTATTGGATACCGACGATCGAATCTCGGACAAGTAACATACCGATGACAAAGGGAACAACGTATGTTGTTATGCGGTTTGACCGATAAAGATCTTCGTAGAATATGTAGGAACCAATATGGGCATCCAGGTCCCGCTATTGGTTATTGACCAGAGATGTGTCTCAGTCATGTCTACATCGTTCTCGAACCGTAGGGTCCGCACGCTTAAGGTTTCGATGACAGTTATATTATGAGTTTATGTATTTTGATGTACCGAAGGTTGTTCGGAGTCCCGGATATGATTACGGACATGACGAGGAGTCTCGAAATGGTCGAGACATAAAGATTGATATATTGGACGGATATATTTGGACACCGGAAAGGTTCCGGAGAAGTTTGGAGCCCCGGAAGGTTACCGGAACCCCCCGGGAGGTATATGGGCCTTATTGGGCCCATGTAGGAGGAAGAGAGAAGGAGCAAGGGAAGGGGGCGCGCCCCCCAAGCCCAATCCGAATTGGGGAGGGGGGCCGGCCCCCCCTTTCCTTTCTCCTTCCCCCTCTTCCTATTACTACTACTAGTACTACTTCCTAATACTAGTACTCTTTCCTTCCCCCTCCAAATAAGATAAGGAAAAGAGAGGGAAACCTACTTGGAGTAGGTTTCCCCCTCCTCATGGCGCGCCCCCCCTAGGGCCGGCCACCTCCTCCCTCCCTCCTTTATATACGGGGGTAAGGGGGCACCCTAGGACACACAAGTTGATCATTGATCGTTCCTTAGCCGTGTGCGGTGCCCCCCTCCACGATATTACACCTCGGTCATATTGTAGCGGTGCTTAGGCGAAGCCCTGCAACAGGAGAACATCAAGATCGTCACCACACCGTCGTGCTGACGGAACTCCCCCTCGGCGCCTCTGCTGGATCGGAGATCGAGGGTGCGTCATCGAGCTGTACGCGTGTCAAGAACTCGGAGGTGCCGGAGTAACGGTACTTGGATCGGTTGAAACCGGAGGACGTACGACTACTTCCTCTGTGTTGCGTCAACGCTTCCGCTTCGGTCTACGAGGGTACGTAGACAACACTCTCCCCTCGTTGCTATATCATCACCATGATCTTGCGTGTGCGTAGGAAATTTTTTGAAATTACTACGTTCCCCAACACGCAGGGCTTTTGCCCGGGCGAAGGTGCACTGGGCGAAGCTGGATGCCGTGAAGCTGGTGAAGGAGGGGCCGCCGGAGGGCAAGGAGCATCGCTGCCCCGAAATGTATTATGACAGTGTCCTGAAGGGTTCCCGCCTTGTGGCGGATGAATATGCCAGAGATGTAATTTTTGAATGAACATGCTTATGTGATCCTGTTGATTTGGAACGAGTTCATTTGCGCTATGCAACGCTTTTTGAATTTGAAATATTACCTTCTGTGCGGCCATTTATAAAATCTGAGAGTTGGCCAGTCGTCGGCTTCTGCCCCATGTACCTAGTACTGGGGTGTTCGGGATAAACCTGAGCACTCCTTATCCCAATTTTGGGTCCTTCGAGGGAGGTGTTCAGCACAACGAACCAGGCAATCGGACTATAAGGCTTTATCACTCTCACTTAGCCATAGAAGTCTACAATTTTAAATTTTGGCGAAGCCCCTAGTATTCGGAAGGCCGAATTTGGGGCGCTATACACGCCTAAGTCGGGCAAGGCCGACTCCTTTCCCGAAGCGGAAAAAGTCTTTAAGGACTTGAGACCTCTCGAACAGGGATCAGCTCTCGCCTTATCATGACAGTCAGTTTTCGGCTTTCTCTACTGAGGTGCTCATCCGGAAGAACCGGGACACAATCACAGTAGTTCTCCCAGCGCTACCTTAGCTGATATAGCGGAACATAAGGTACCAAAGCATGGGAGCCGGGCAAACCCAACTATTGACCCAAGACATGATTCGGAGTTGATGCATATAATGCTATAAGTTTGGGGTGCCGCACTATCAAAAGTGTTCGGACTTCTTGCGCCGTATTATGGGGTAAACGAAAGCCCCTAGCGTACTGACCGTACCAGAATGTACGAGTGCAAGTTGTCGTAAATGAACATATAAGAAAAAAGGGATAAATAATGCAATAATAGACTAATGCTATGCATTGTTATTTAAATAATATGTTGGAGCGTACTGATACAAGTAATGCAATGAGCAAAAAATAGGACTGTTTGACATGTCCTATCCAAGGGCAAGCTGCGTACGGATAGTAAAAAGCGGGTATATCGATTATTAGTAGAGACCACCTGGGGTTTCCCTTGTACGTCTTAGCTTCTTGCCTCCTTGGTTGTTCCTTCCCGTAATGTGTCCGGCAATCGTACTGCCGGAAAGGGCTTCCAGAGAGTAAGGTCCTGAAAGAGAAAAAATGATAAAGGTATGCAGCCCCTAGGGCGGTTAAGCCGCATTGCGGGACGTGCCCTGATCGTGCCCCCGCCTATACCCATGGTATTTTCAGTGCGTAATTATGTACGCTCGGCACGGATTTCGTCGCTTGAATGGGACTAGGATGGGGGCCGAATTTCTAGGCGAGCTCTGAATGTTCCAGGCGATCCTGTTCTAGGTTACTCTGGACTCGCTTGACGGTGTCCGGGGGCTGTACCGCTGAATTGGTGGTTTGTGTTAAAAGGCTGCTTTGTGCTTCTGCTGCGAGGTCCGCAGTGTGCTCTTTCGTGCGGAGTGAGCGTTCTGTATTTCCATTGACTGTTATGACCCCCCTAGGTCCTGGCATCTTGAGCTTAAGGTATGCGTAATGCGGTACCGCATTGAATTTTGCAAATGCGGTTCGCCCGAGCAGTGCATGGTAGCCACTGCGGAACGGGACGATATCAAAGATTAACTCCTCGCTTCGGAAGTTGTTCGGAGATCCGAAGACCACTTCCAGTATGATTGAGCCCGTGCAACGTGCCTCTACACCTGGGATCACACCCTTAAAGGTGGTTTTGGTGGGTTTGATCCTCGAGGGATCCATACCCATTTTGCGTGATGTATCCTGATAAAGCAGGTTCAGGCTGCTGCCGCCGTCCATAAGGACTCGAATGAGGTGAAATCCGTCGATGATGGGGTCTAAGACCAATGCGGCGGATCCACCATCATGGATACTAGTGGGGTGGTCCCTATGATCGAAAGTGGTCAGACAAGAGGACCATGGGTTGAACTTTGGGGCGACGGGCTCTATCGCATAGATGTCCCTTAGTGCACGCTTTTGTTCCCTCTTGGGAATGTGGGTTGCGTATATCATGTTTACCGTCTTCACTTGTGGGGGGGAACCTCTTCAGTCCTCCAGTGTTCGGCGGTCGGGGCTCCTCCTCGTCATCACTATGTAGCCACTTGTCCTTGTTTTCAGCATTCAACTTGCCGGCCTGCTTGAACACCCAGCATTCTCTGTTGGTGTGATTGGCTAGATTATCGGGGGTGTCGTGGATTTGACACAAGCGATCGAGTATGCGGTCCAAACTGGACGGGCCCGGAGTACTTCTTTTGAATGGCTTTTTCCGCTGACCGGATCTAGAGCCTCTGAATCCGGCATTGACTGATGTATCATCGGTGTTATTGCCGTTGTTGCGGCGCTTTTGTCTATTACGACGTGGTCTGCCGTTGGCATCTTTGGTATCCGAAGTGCCCGGATTCCTTGATGTGTTGTTGATGTGAGCCAGCCAACTATCCTCACCCGCGCAAAAGCGGGTCATGAGTGCCGTGAGGGCTGCCGTAGACTTCTACTTCTCCTGGCCGAGGTGTCGGGCGAGCCACTCATCACGGATGTTATGCTTGAATGCCTCTAAGGCCTCTGCATCCGGACAGTCAACAATTTGGTTTTTCTTAGTTAGGAACTGTGCCCAGAATTGCCTGGACGATTCCCCTGGCTGCTGAGTTATATGGCTCAAGACATCCGCATCCGGTGGTTGCACATAAGTGCCCTGGAAGTTGTCAAGGAATGCGTCTTCCAAATCCTCCCAACTGCCGACGGAGTCTGCTGGCAAGCTATTCAGCCAATGCCGAGCTGGTCCTTTGAGTTTTAGTGGGAGGTACTTGATGGCATGCAGATCATCACCGCGAGCCATGTGGATGTGGACGAGGAAATCCTCAATCCATACAATAGGATCTGTTGTACCATCATACGATTCGATATTTACAGGTTTAAAACCCTCCAGGAATTCGTGATCCATAACTTCATCAGTGAAGCATAGGGGATGTGCGGCGCCTCTGTGCCGGGCTATATTGACCTTGCATGTTTTTCCCTGCTGTCCAATATGTATCGCAGGTCCCATGTGTTGCCCCGGGCCTTGGTATTTTTGATTGAGTGGTGGCGGGGTGCAGGCTGAACTTCAGGCTGAAACGCCTCTCTGGCTCGGCCATGAGGTGGCCGGTCAGCCGCATCGTACACTGGTGATGTAGGTTTCAATGCTTCCTCCTCGAGATGAGGTAGCAACATGCGCTTTGGGTAACTCATGGAGGGGCGCTCGAGTTCATATTCCTCGGCCGCAAGGACTTCGGTCCATCTATCTGCTAGCAAGTCTTGATTAGCTTGAAGCTGTTGTTGCTTTTTCTTCAAGCTATTTGTTGTGGCCATAAGCCGGCGCTTGAAGCGCTCCTGCTTGACGGGATCCTCAGGCACGATAAATTCTTCATCGCCGAGGCTTACCTCGTCTTCGGAGAGAGGCATGTAATTGTCCTCCTCCGATTCTCCATCTGCTGCCTGCTCTAGTGGACTGGCTTGTTCACCCTCCCGCTCTAAATCGTGCTGGAGGGGATTGTTGTTGTCTTCGGCACTATCCAGAGTGTTATTGTCTCTTCTGCCGGTATCACTACTTTTTCTATGGCGGGACTTAGAGCGGTGCCGCTGACATCGGCGCTTGGGTTGCTTCTTGGAGGGGTCGTCCTCCGCTGTCTTGTCGCCATTGCCTTCTTTGGGGATGTCCACCATGTATATATCATATGATGAGGTGGCGGTCCAGTGCCCTGTGGGCGGTGGTTCCTGTTCGTCTCCTGCATTGTCTTCCATACCCTCGATGTCTTCGGATTCAAAGTCGAGCATGTCGGTTAAATCGTCGACAATGGCTACTAAATGGGTGGTGGGTGGGGAGCGAATTTCATTGTCGTCCGCATCCCATTCTAGCCGGACATAGTTCGACCAAGGTTCCCCTGACAAGGAGAGAGATCTAAATGAATTTAGCACATCGCCGAAAGGCGAGTGCTGAAAGATATCCGCGGAAGTAAACTCCATGATCGGTGCCCAATCAGATTCGATAGGCACGGATGTAGGCGGCTCGGAGTCCGTGGCCGGAGATGAATCCAGTGGTTTGGCAACACAGGCTCTCGTAAAGGGTGAAATCAGTATCCGGCTCTATCGCCACTGAGAGTGCGGCCTCCATGGCGGGGTCTATCTCTTTGTTCTCGGATGGCACAATTTGCTCCGGATTGAAGGCCGAAGTAGTTGTAGGTGTGATCTCCCGAACACTGCCCGACGGCAGAGCTAAATCATGCTCGTCGTGATCGTGCGGCGCACCTGACATGGTCTCAAATCCGTCGAAGATCAAGTCTCCACGGATGTCGGTGGTGTAGTTTAGGTTTCCGAACCTGACTGATGGCCAAGGGCGTAGCTCTCGATCTGCTCCAGATGTCCAAGCGAGTTGGCCCACAGTGCGAAGCCGCCGAATACGAAGATCTGTCCAGGGAGGAAAACCTCGCCCTGGACTACATCGTTACCGATGATCGAATGAGCCATCAAGCCTTACGATGACGGCACAGTGGAACTCTCAATGAAAGCACCAATGTCGGTGTCAAAACCGGCGGATCTCGGGTAGGGGGTCCCGAACTGTGCGTCTAAGGCGGATGGTAACAGGAAGCAGGGGACACGATGTTTTACCCAGGTTCGGGCCCTCTTGATGGAGGTAATACCCTACGTCCTGCTTGATTGATCTTGATGATACGAGTATTACAAGAGTTGATCTACCATGAGATCATAGAGGCTAAACCCTAGAAGCTAGCCTATGGTATGATTGTGTGTTGTCCTATGGACTAAACCCTCCGGTTTATATAGACACCGGAGGGGGCTAGGGTTACACAAAGTCGGTTACAAGGGAGGAGATCCACATATCCGTATTGACAAGCTTGCCTTCCACACCAAGGAAAGTCCCATCCGGACACAGGACGAAGTCTTCAATCTTGTATCTTCATAGTCCAACAGTCCGAATAAAGGATATAGTCCGGCTATCCGGAGACCCCCTAATCCAGGACTCCCTCATTCGCTCTATCGCTATGTCGCGCTACCTACCACTTGCTATATCATTCCTCCTATATTGCCATGTCAAGCCTATAACCCACCTTCCTAGCAAACCGTTGTTTGGCTAAGTTACCGCTTTTGCTCAGCCCCTCTTATAGCATTGTTAGTTGCAGGTGAAGTTGAAGATTGTTCCATGTTGGAACATGGATATGTTGGGATATCACAATATCTCTTATTTTAATTAATACATCTATATACTGGGTAAAGGGTGGAAGGCTCGGCCTTATGCCTGGTGTTTTGTTCCACTCTTGCTACCCAAGTTTCCGTCATACCGGTGTTATGTTCCTTGATTTTGCGTTCCTTACGCGGTTGGGTGTTATGGGAACCCCTTGACAGTTCGCTTTGAATAAAACTCCACCAGCAAGGCCCAACCTTGGTTTTACATTTGCCTAACAACCTATTACCCTTCCCTCGGGTCATCTTTATTTTAACCCCCCCCCCGGGGCCAGTGCTTCTCTAAGTGTTGGTCCGAACCAGATCCACTTACGGCGCCACCTCGGGGAAACTTGAGGGTTGGTTTTAGCTGTACGTAGTGTTCATCCGGTGTTGCCCTGAGAACGAGATATGTGCAGCTCCTATCGGGATGTCAGCGCATCGGGCAGTCTTGCTGGTCTTGTTTTACCATTGTCGAAATGTCTTGTAACAGGGATCCGAGACTGATCGGGTCTTCTCGGGAGAAGGAATATCCTTCGTTGACCGTGAGAGCTTGTGATGGGATAAGTTGGGACACCCCTCCAGGGTTTTGAACTTTCGAAAGCCGTGCCCGCCGTTATGTGGCAGATGGGAATTTGTTAATATCCGGTTGTAGAGAACTTGAAACTTAACTTAATTAAAATGCATCAACCGCGTGTGTAGCCGTGATGGTCTCTTATCGGTGGAGTCCGGGAAGTGAACACGATTCTTGTGTTATGCTTGAACATAAGTAGTTTCAGGATCACTTCTTGATCATTTCTAGCTTCTCGACCATTGCATTTCTTCTCTTCTCGCTCTTATTTACGTATGTTAGCCACCATATATGCTTAGTGCTTGCTGCAGCTCCACCTCACTACCTTCCCCTACCCATAAGCTTAAATAGTCTTGATCTCGCGGGTGTGCGATTGCTGAGTCCTCGTGACTCATAGATACTTCCAAACAGTTGCAGGTGCCGATGATACCAGTACAGGTGACGCAACCCAGCTCAAGTGGGAGTTCGATGAAGATCTTATTCGTTGTGTTGTTTCGTTTCCTATTGATCAGTAGTGGAGCCTAGTTGGGACAATCGGGAATCTAGCAATTGGGGTTGTCTTCTTTTATTTTGGTTCCGTAGTTGGACCTTGATTGTATTTTGGATGATGTATGTTTAACTTGTATTTATGTGAAGTGGCGATTGTAAGACAACTCTTTATCCCTTTCTTATTCAGTACATGGGATGTGTGAAGATTACCCCTCTTGCGACAAGCCTATCATGCGGCTATGCCTCTAAGTCGTGCCCCGACACGTGGGAGATATATCCGCATTGTCGGTGTTACAAGTTTGTATCAGAGCCATCCCCGACTTAGGAGCCCCCTACTTGATCAAATCATTGACGTTGTTGAGTCTAGAACATAATGTTTTGAGTCTTAGGAATATATATATCGGAGTGTAGGTTTCTTTTTACTCCTCAGTCCCTTCGTCGCTCTGGTGAGGCCACCTGGCGTAGAAGTTTTGACTCTTCTCTCCTCAAATTTCACGAAAAAAATTTAGGATCACGCGGGTATCTTGGAATCCTTCAAATAGTCTTGTGACGAGAACATTGTTCTTGGTGCCTCCTGACATTTAGGGGTTGTGGCAGTGTCCCGGGGAGTTGAGCTCCGAGGTGTTGTCGTCACAATTTTATCGTTGCACTTCTAGAATACCTGAGTTTCGCCGACATCGAAAATCTCTTTTATGTAGTTGTGGGTGAGATGACCTCAACGCCACCCAGTACTGGGGCGGGAGTTCGGGAGTATTGCCATAACTTGTATAACAGATGATTTTCGAAGGTTGAGGTACACGATTTCCGAAGGTTTCTTGGTTATGTGTTGAAGGATGGATATAGCTGGATGTAGGAATTGTTAGTTTGGGTGAGATATTATGCTTCCCCTGTATCCCCAACACATGATTGCATAACCAGAAAATTTCGGGAGTTTATAAGTGGGAATTCAAGTATCACCTAGGATATCCTTCCAACAGACACATGATACGATATGGGGTCTATCATATGTTTGTTTCCGGTTTATTCTGCAAGCCAATCTTTGTTTTGTTTTCAGTCGTGGTATTCGAGTTGCTTCAATGTCAAGTGTTGATTCCATACCTTTCCTAAGTGGTGTTTTCATATTTCTTTGTGAATACTAACCCTTCTTATTTATCGAGATTGTCGTCTCAATTCTATTTCCAACCGGTGTGATTCTCTTCAAGAAGATCCTATCATTTTCCCATTTGCAAGATTCAATCTCAGTTTTCTCATCGGTGTTTGTTTCATCCGTCTCAAGTTGTCTTTGTTTTCCCGCCCTCCCATCCCTTTTTCTTCGAGGACTCAGATTTCTTAATCAACTATCCATTTTATTGATGGAATCCTCTTCATTCTTTTCCGTCAATGTTCTTATCTGGTGATTCTCATAAAGATATTAACGGAGCTTCAAGTTATCATTCTTCGTTCTATTTTCTTCTCCGGTGGATTCAATCCAAGCTTTGTCGATCATATCCTTTTCTTGTTCCAAATGCCTTCTCATGTCGATGCATCTCTTAATCATCCACCTCTCGCTATTCATTTGTTCCGGAGTGCTAAAGATATCCCAGAAGTTTCAAGTTTCCATTCCTAGATCCATTCAACCTATTTCGAGGTTGTTATCTCATTCAAGCCATTAAATTCATCCGGCGCAATCTCTCTCTTAAATCGTTCATCGGTGTTTCCTTTTGAGTGGGCCCTAACCCACAGGCCTTTTCCAGGATCTTAACTGACTCTTCTATTTTTCCCCTGAGCTATCCTCAAATTCTCTCAAAGTTTGACGTAAGAATGAATTGTCATCAGTCATATGTCTTTCTCTAAGATCTTTCAAATTATTTTCACTTTTGATTCAACCTTTATATTCTACATTATTCCAGAGTGTCTCAAAAATTCATGGTGGTGTTTCTCGTCGTCATTCTCGGATTTTGAAGACCAAAGAAGAGTTTTTCCTCCAAATCTTATCTGTTCTCTTGGAGATGCATAGTTCAAGCTTGCTGCCATCCTATCATAATTATTTCTGATTGTGAAAATTATTTTCACCCATCCGGAGCAATTCAGGTGTCATTTCAGTTTGGGTTCTCCGGAGGCCATCATTTCGGGTTTATTCATTCTCAGCTTTCAGCTCTTATTCTCCAAATCTTACGGTGCATCATTCAAATATTCTCTAATCATCTCGTGATCTCTTCGTTCTTATGTATCTAAATTCTCTCAAGTATTTTCATTCGTTCTCTAATTGTTCCCGGTGTTTCTTTATCTTTTCTTCGTTCATTTTCAATTCTTACGGTGGTTCGTTCAAGAGTTCTCTTACTTGGTTATCATATCAATTCATTCGTTGTTTCCAAATCCTACCGGTGGTTCGTTGAAGACCTTCCTAAGTTTGCGCTATATCTATCTTAATCCTTTCCACAAGAATAAGTAGTATGCCAAATTCGTTGCCTGTCATCAATTTAAATTCGTGAAGGATAAGCATAATGTAATTCTTACTCTTGTTTCATCGAGTGAATTCAATTCCTTATTCCGGCGGTTCATCAAATTCTCGGTTTCAATTGGTTCATCTTTTCTTTTCCTGAAGTTATAATCTCGCATCATCACGAAGATCCATCTAATCATTGCAAGGCTTCAACCTTATTCTTTTCATCCTTTATTTCATTTGATCATTCTTTTATTACCGGAGTTCTTCATGGAGGCTCTACATGGTGGTTCATCAAGGATTTAATTCCTTCTCGAAGTGTTCATCGAGATTCTTTTCAAAGGAGCTCAAGTATTCTTCATCTTGCATTTCGAAGTGCAATTCTTTCTACCGTATTAGTTGAGGTGGTGTTATGTCATTCTTGACAATTTGAGTTCGTGTTTCATGATTCACATGTTGTCAATAATGAGGTATTTTAAATCCATCAATTTCTTTATGGTGCTATCTTGGAAAAATTCACCTAAAGCCTTCCATTGGGAATGCTGCTATCATGGTGTTTGTCAATGATCCAAGTTTCTCCTTCTCTTCTCAGCGAAAGAGTTTTCATCTTCGTGTTGCTCTCAAGCAATCAATTGTTTTCCGTAGTGGCATGTTTTCACCTCTAAGTTTTGAGCTGATTCCATAAGCCCACAATAAGCTTATTCTTACTGTTGTTGTTCATTTCCCAACAACTCCGTCCAATCCTCTATGGAAGGATGTTTTCAAACTCATTCGAGGTAGAAGATGTTGTTTTCTTCTTCGTTACTTTCAGTCCGTTCAATCTTTTGTTCCGGAGGCATTGTGATGTTGCCCGCTTCGACCCGTCATCCCATTTTTGTCAAAGATCATGTTCTTTCCTTTTCTTATCCATTCAACCAGAGTGTTGTGTCCTCTTTTCAAGTATCCTCTCATCTTGTGAAGTTCAAGATTCTAACTCCTTCCATTTATAGTCGGAGTGCTGCCCAAATTTTATCATTCTTATTCTTTCTCTATCTTGTTTAGCCGGAGTGTTGTGTCTATCATTCCTCTTCTAACCAGACTCTCATCCAAGTGCTTTCATTTTGCCAAGCTCATATTCTTTACCTTCCATTTCCAACCGGAGTGTTGTCGTAATTGACCTTTATCGTTCCTTGTACATCTCGTTTCTATCAGAGTGCTTGCATCAACCTCTTGCCCATTATAACACTTTTCTTATGTCTTTCGACCTACAAGGTTCTAGTAATATCCCTTGTTTCTCTTATCTAACGGAGTGTTTTCAACTTTGTTCATCCTCGTTGTATTCTTTCTTTCAATTTGTTCAACCTCGCAAGGTTCTTTGGTTTCACTCTTTTGTCAAGAAGCAACTTTGTTTTACCTCTTCCTCTTCCGCTATCTCTCCAGTGCCATCCTAGATCTCGGGACGAGATCATCTCGTAGTGGTGGAGTGTTGTGACACCCCGAGACCGACGCTCCAGACGACTTCCATGTTTTTTTCGTTGTTGTCATGTGTTTCGTTTGTTTGTTGCTTTCATCATGTCATCTTTTTGCATTACATCATGTCATCATGCCATTAATATTGCAACCGTTTCTAAACTCTTTTAAATAAATCGTATGGATCTTTGATCCATTTAAATCGAGGGAAGGGTGACTTATCTTTATAACTTATCCTCCCAATATTAGGGATCTATAATAAATATTCCAATATTTTGGAATTCACCTTAACATACTAGCAAAACAAATTCTATGCCTTTTCTATCTCAATTTTCTTGACCTCAAACTTTTCCCATAAATCCTTTCATCACTTTCCCGAGCTCCACCAAAATTCCGAACATTTTTGGACTCTCCAAAAATGTTTTCCTAATTCAAACTTATTTGAATCACATTCAAATTACGTTCGAATGCAATCCTTCCAAGCGGTGCCAAATGTATTTTTCTTGGGTCGTGCACAATTTTGTGAGTACGGGAAAATTATCCCCGTGCCCAAACTCTTTCTCTAACCTTTTATTTCTTCCCTTTTCTTTCTCTTTATTTTCTGTTTTGAAAAGAATAAGAGAAGAGAGGAGAGAGGAGCCAGCCAAGCTGGCCCACCTAGGCCATCCTCTCCCTAGGCCCAATTCCACCGCTGGCCTCTTGGGCCTGACATCCAGCCGGCCCACTCCCTCCCGAACCCTAGGCCGACCGCTCCCTAGCCCGACCAATTCCCCTCTCCCTCTCGCCGCCTCCCTCGCGCAGCAACCTCCTGATCCATCTCTTCTCCCTTCGTCCTCCTCCCGCGCTGCACCCACAGGCTGAGAGGAGCGAGCGCCGCCACCTCGTTCCCCATCCCCACTGTCCCTCTCCTCGAGCGCATCGCCCCTGCAGACTCCCGTCGCGCGCCTCCGTTCGGCTCCCTCACTGCGGCCTTGCCGGACGTTGGCAACCTTGACCGCCGTGCCTCCCCGCGCCAAGACCGGAGGGGCCAACTCCGGCGGCCCCAGCGCCCGCGCCAAGCTGCGGTCAGGTCCCGCGTCACCATCCAAGACCTCGCCGGCCTCCCCTGCTTCTGTTGCTCGGGAACGACGCATCGAGCGCCCGTCTATAGCCATGGTCGCCTCACTGTCAAGCCCCGCATGATGCCCGGCAAGCTCACCCCTGCTTCTTCCTCGTCAGATCCGGCGACCTTCGCTTTGAACCCGTCGTCTCCGTCCTGTTCTGGGCCTGCTCCGCGCAGCCCCTCCTCTGCCATGGCTTTCCTCCTCCAGCAGCTCGAGCTGCCTCCACGCGCCTCCAATGACCTCCCGAGGTAGGGCCTTTGCTAGCCCCTCGATGCCCCTTCAGTTCACCAAGTACACCACCGGCAACACCCGGACTCCAAACGCAAGTACAACTACGGCAAGATGCACCCTGGGTTCGCCAAAACCCTATGTTGGACCTTGTGGGTGACTACAGAACCCGAGACCAGGATTTTGGCAAAGTCCCTCGACGACAATTGCATGACTACGCGGATTGCACCAAATACCCCTTTGTTTCGTCGAGACCGGCAAGTCCGAAAACGCCAAGTACCACAACAGCCCTGAAGGGATTCAAATCCATCAAGTTCCTCTACTGACGACTCGAACGACTGCGAAACGTGTATCACTACCGTCGACCCGCAAAGACCCCGTGGACGTCAAGTTCCGTGTCGTGACCCCGAACATCTACGGACATGAATGACTACCTCCACTACGAATGTCCCGAGAACGCCTACTTCCTCTACTTTGCACCGAACGAGAACCGTCCCGTTTGCATGCTTCAAAGGTATAACCCCGAGACGACCGCCCGTGAACGAATGCATGTGTTGTATGAGATGCATGTTTGGATGTTGTATCCTCCCATGAACGTTAGTTGTTTCCCTCGCTTGGCACCGTCGTCGACCCGTGGGAACCCGGTATCCGGAATCACCCCACCATCCTTGCATGACACGCTCCCGTCACTTCCTTCTGCACCAGCATCTCAATTGAGTTGTTGGATCATCGGAATGTTGTCGTGAATCATTTCCGTTTTCGTTGCCATGGCACCCCTTTCTTTCCGCCGTGGTGATCATAATGCTCCAACTTGTCAACATTTTCATAAAACTTGCATATAACTTGCACATGTCATCCGCATCATGATAACAACACCAAGAATGTTTAAATTGTTGTTTGCTTCAATTGCTAAATACATATGGGGATTTACCGGAATTGTTGCTTGATGTTTCCGGCCCCATTCAATTTGTTTGGATTGTGTAGCTTACTTTTGCCTCACCTCTTGCCATGTTTGACAACATTTAATTTTGTTGAGTAGCACAAACGAGAGTGAACTAAATAAGCCATGTGGTGTTTCGTCAATATGCAACTAGTTGCATATTGAGCTCCACTTAACTTGTAGTTTTGCTTGTGCACTTTTCCATGTCAGGCCTCATTAAACCGGACATGCATCATACTTGTTTGCGCATCATGCCATGCTTATGTGATGGTTGTTTACTATGGGTGTGTTTGATTCGGGAACCAACTGTCACGGAATGGAATGGTTCCATTCGAGAGGAACGGGTCTATTCCATTCCTGTGTTTGGTAGGAGCAAAAGAGAGAAACGGGTTGGTTCCGTTCCGGTGTTTGGTTGGAAGCACGGAATGGAAAATGGAATGACATAAATTTCTAAATTTCGGCAGCATATCATTTGTATTTTCAAGAAAGACAACATAACAATATATATTGACAAGTTAACATATAAATGACAACACATAAAACACAGATTTCAACAAGGTGCACATAGTTAAACACATTTGACAGCCATACATTTGTAGTTCACATACGAAGCTCTCCAAAAGCAAGCAAAGTGCAATAGAGCCATACATGTCCAAGTCATACTTGACAGCCACACACATCTAGTTCATGTTCGAAGCTCTCCACAAGCAACCAAAGTGCACTAGAAACATACGTGTCAAGTTCACATACTTGACAACCATACAACCATATCGAATTTAGAAGTTCTTCTTGATATACCTACTCACCCAAACAGACTTGTTGGTTTGGGAAAGTTTCATGAAGGCTCTTGCAGTCTTTGGGTTGTCCACAAGATGCGCATAGTAGTGGGCTACGTGCTCTTCATCAAAATCTGGCAATGTGGAGACTACATCCCAAAGGTCATCTGGTATGTCATCATCATCTCCACTAGACTTCACAAGCGCATTGGCCACAAGTTTGAACCCATCTTTGAGAATTAAACTAAGTGGATCTTCAGGAACATGCTTTACCTTAGCCTTCTTTTCTGGTGGTGCTTTGGGGAGACAAGACTCACCAACATTTGGTGACGTGTTGACCTCACCGTTCTCCTCGTCTTCGAGATCAGTGGAAAGAAGATCATTGCCAGATCTGGCATTCATCCCCCTGGCCCCAATTGTCCCATAAATGGCAGCCATGGCATGATAGTGCTCAATTGGGATATTTAGGAAGGGGGCATCAGCTTTGTGGGTCTACAAACGTTGTGCAAAATGATTAGCATAATGCAAACATAAAAAGAATCAGATTTGTGGGGTGAGAAGCATACCATACAATGCCCTGCATAGTGCTCCTCACTGAGCCTAATTGTGCAAGTATCTTCATCCCATAGAGCTCCACTTAAATTCTTCAAATTGACCACCTTCATCCCAATCTTCCTCCACTTCTTGAGATGGTTTTTGACTTGCTCTCCGGTGACAGAAAGCTTGAATTGCTCGTTCAAAACAGCAGCACATTGTCTATGATGCACATCCCTGAATCCACTTGACGTTCTCTTCCCATCAGCAACAAGACCAGCCAAAAAACCAAGCATGGTTTTTGCCATGGCATTGGTCCAAACAATGATCCCAATGTTGGGGAACGTAGCAGAAATTCAAAATTTTCCTACGTGTCACCAAGATCTATCTATGGAGAGACCAGCAACGAGTAGAAAGAGAATGCATCTACATACCCTTGTAGATCGCTAAGCGGAAGCGTTCAAGTGAACGGGGTTGATGAAGTCATACTCGTCGTGATTCAAATCACCGATGATCAAGTGCCGAACGCACGGCACCTCCGCGTTCAACACACGTACAGCCCGGTGACGTATCCCACGACTTGATCCAGCAAGGAGAGAGGGAGAGGTTGAGGAAGACTCCATCCAGCAGAAGCACAATGGCGTGGTGGTGGTGGAGGAGCGTGGCAATCCAGCAGGGCTTCGCCAAGCACCACGGGAGAGGAGGAGGAGGAGAGGCAGGGCTGCACCAAGAGGGAGAATTTCTCATGTGTATGGCAGCCCCAAACCTCATCTATATATAGGGGGAAGGGGGGGCTGCACCCCCTTTAGGGTTTCCCACCCCCAAGGGGTGCGGCCAGCCCTAGATGGCAAAGGGGAGGCGGCCAAGAGGGGAGAGGAGAGGGAGGCGCACCAATATGGGCCTTAAGGCCCATCTAGACTAGGGTTTGCCCCCTCCCACTCTCCCTTGCGCCTTGGCCCCCTTGTGGGGGGCGCACCAGCCCTCCTAGGGGCTGGTCCCCTCCCACACTTGGCCCACGCAACCTTCTGGGGCAGGTGGCCCCACTTGGTGGACCCCCGGGACCCTCCCGGTGGTCCCGGTACAATACCGATATCGCCCGAAACTTTTCCGGTGACCAAAACAGGACTTCCCATATATAAATCTTTACCTCCGGACCATTCCGGAACTCCTCGTGACGTCCGGGATCTCATCCGGGACTCCGAACAACATTCGGTAACCACATACAAACTTCCTTTATAACCCTAGCGTCATCGAACCTTAAGTGTGTAGACCCTACGGGTTCGGGAGACATGCAGACATGACCGAGACGTTCTCCGGTCAATAACCAATAGCGGGATCTGCATACCCATGTTGGCTCCCACATGTTCCACGATGATCTCATCGGATGAACCACGATGTCAAGGACTTAATCAATCCCGTATTCAATTCCCTTTGTCTATCGGTATGTTACTTGCCCGAGATTCGATCGTCGGTATCCAATACCTTGTTCAATCTCGTTACCGGCAAGTCACTTTACTCGTTCCGTAACACATCATCCCGTGATCAACTCCTTGGTCACATTGCGCATATGATGATGTCCTGTCGAGTGGGCCCAGAGATACCTCTCCGTTTACACGGAGTGACAAATCCCAGTCTCGATCCGCATAAAACAATAGATACTTTCGGAGATACCTGTAGTGCACCTTTATAGTCACCCAGTTACGTTGTGACGTTTGATACACCCAAAGCACTCCTACGGTATCCAGGAGTTACACGCTCTCATGGTCAAAGGAAGAGATACTTGACATTGGCAAAGCTCTAGCAAACGAACTACACGATCTTTGTGCTAGGCTTAGGATTGGGTCTTGTCCATCACATCATTCTCCTAATGATGTGATCCCGTTATCAACGACATCCAATGTCCATAGCCAGGAAACCATGACTATCTGTTGATCACAACGAGCTAGTCAACTAGAGGCTCACTAGGGACATATTGTGGTCTATGTATTCACACGTGTATTACGATTTCCGGATAATACAGTTATAGCATGAATAAAAGACAATTATCATGAACAAGGAAATATAATAATAACACTTTTATTATTGCCTCTAGGGCATATTTCCAACAGTCTCCCACTTGCACTAGAGGCAATAATCTAGTTCACATCGCCATGTGATTAACACTCACAGGTCACATCGCCATGTGACTAATACCCAAGAGTTTTAGGTTTGATCATGTTGCTTGTGAGAGAGGTTTTAGTCAACGGGTCCGAACCTTTCAGATCCGTGTGTGCTTTACAAATCTCTATGTCATCTCCTAGATGTAGCTACCACGCTCTATTTGGAGCTATTCCAAATAACTGTTCTACTTGGAGCTATTCTAAATTGTTGCCCCATAATACGTATCCGGTATCTCTTCTTAGAGCTATCCGGATAGGTGTTAAGCTTGCATCGACGTAACCTTTACGACGAACTCTTTTACCACCTCCATAATCGAGAAAATTCCTTAGTCCACTAGTTACCAAGGATAACTTTGACCGCTGTCTGTGATCCATTCATGGATCACTCTTGTACCCCTTGACTGACTCATGGCAAGGCACATTTCAGGTGCGGTACTCAGCATGGCATACTGTAGAGCCTATGTCTTAAGCATAGGGGACGACCTTCGTCCTTTCTCTCTATTCTGCCGAGGTCGAGCTTTAAGTCTTAACTTCGTACCTTACAACTCAGGCAAGAACTCCTTCTTTGACTGGTCCATCTTGAACACCTTCAAGATCATGTCAAGGTATGTGCTCATTTGAAAGTATTATTAAGCATTTTGATCTATCCTTATAGATCTTGATGCTCAATGTTCAAGTAGCTTAGTCCAGGCTTTCATTGAAAAACACTTTCAAAATAACCCTATATGCTTTCCAGAAATTCTACGTCATTTCTGATCAACAATATGTGAACAACATATACTCATCAGAAATTCTATAGTGCTCCCACTCACTTCTTTGGAAATACAAGTTTCTCATAAACTTTGTACAAACCCAAAATCTTTGATCATCATCAAAGCATACATTCCAACTCCGAGATGCTCACTCCAGTCCTTAGAAGGATTGCTGGAGCTTTGCATACTTATTAGCATCTTTCGGGATTGACAAAACCTTCCGGTTGTATCACATACAACCTTTCCTCAAGAAAATCGTCGAGGAAACAATGTTTTGACATCCTATCTGCAAGATTTCATAAATAATGCAGTAATCGCTAATATAATTCCAACAGACTCTTAGCATCGCTACGAGTGAGAAAATCTCATCGTAGTCAACTCCTTGAACTTGTCGGAAAACATCTTAACGACAACTCGAGCTTTCTTAATGGTAATTCTTACCATCATTGTCTGTCTTCCTTTTAAAATCCATCCGTACTCATTTGCCTTACGACCATCGAGCCGTTCTGCCAAAGTCTTCACTTTGTTTTCATACATGGATCCTCTCTCGGATTTTATGGCCTCAAGCCATTTATCGGAATTCGAGCCCACCATCGCTTCTCCATAGCTCGTAGGCTCATTGTTGTCTAGCAACATGACTTCCAAGACAGGATTACGTACCACTCTCAAGTAGTACACATCCTTGTCATCCTACGAGGTTTGGGAGTGACTTGATCTGAAGTTTCATGATCACTATCATAAGCTTCCACTTCAATTGGTGTAGGTGCCACGGGAACAACTTCATGTGCCCTGCTACACACTAGTTGAAGTGATGGTTCAATAACCTCATCAAGTCTCCACCATCCTCCCACTCAATTCTTTCGAGAGAAACCTTTCCTCGAGAAAGGACCTGATTCAAGAAACAATCCTTTATTGCTTTTGGATCTGAGACAGGAGGTATACCCAACTGTTTGGGTGTCCTATGAAGATGCATTTATCCGCTTTGGGTTCTAGCTTATCAGCCTGAAACTTTTTCACATAAGCGTCGTAGCCCCAAACTTTTAAGAAACGACAACTTAGGTTTCTCTAAACCATAATTCATACGGTGTCATCTCAACGGAATTACGTGGTGCCCTATTTAAAGTGAATGTGGTTGTCTCTAATGCCTAACCCATGAACGATAGTGGTAATTTGATAAGAGACATCATGGTATGCATCATATCCAATAGGGTGCAGTTATGATGTTCGGACACACCATCACACTATGGTGTTCTAGGCGGTATTAATTGCGAAACAATTTCCACAATGTCTTAATTGTGTGCCAAAACTCGTAACTCAGATACTCATCTCTATGATCTTATCATAGACATTTTATCCTCTTGTCACGATGATCTTCAACTTTACTCTGAAATTACTTGAACCATTCAATAATTCAGACTTGTGTTTCATCAAGTAAATATATTCGACATCTACTCGAATCATCTGTGAAGTAAGAACATAATGATATTCACTGCATGCCTCAGCACTCATTGGACTACACACATCAAAATGTGTTACTTCCAACAAGTTGCTATCTTGTTCCATCTTACTGAAACCGAGGCTTTTCAGTCATCTTGCCTATGTGGTATGATTTGCATATCTCAAGTGATCCAAAATCAAGAGAGTCCAAATGATCCATCTGCATGGAGTTTCTTCATGCGTATACACCAACAGACATGGTTCGCATGTCTCAAACTTTTCTAAAACGAGTGAGTCCAAAGATCCATCAACATGGAGCTTCTTCATGCGTTTTATACCAATATGACTTACATGGCAGTGCCACAAGTAAGTGGTACTATCATTACTATCTTATATCTTTTGGCATGAAAATGTGTATCACTACAATCGAGATTCAATAAACCATTTAGGTTTAATACTAATCTTGATGGTAGAGGGAGCGTGCGATGTTTGATCACATCAAACTTGGAAACACTTCCAACACATATCGTCAGCTCACTTTTAGCTAGTCTCCGTTTATTCCGTAGCTTTTATTTCGAGTTACTAACACTTAGCAACTGAACCGGTATCTTATACCCTGGTGCTACTAGGAGTACTAGTAAAGTACACATTAACATAATGTATATCCAATATACTTCTATCGACCTTGCCAGCCTTCTCATCTACCAAGTATCTAGGGTGGTTCCGCTTCAGTGTCCGTTCCTCTCATTACAGAAGCACTTAGTCTCGGGTTTGGGTTCAACCTTGGGTTTCTTCACTAGATCAGCAACTATTTTGCCGTTTCATGAAGTATCCCTTGTTACCCTTGCCCTTCTTGAAACTAGTGGTTTTATCAACCATCAACAATTGATGCTCCTACTTGACTTCTACTTTCGCGGTGTCAAACATCACGAACACTTCAAGGATCATCATATCTATCCCTGATATGTTATAGTTCATCACGAAGCTCTAGCAGCTTGGTGGCAATGACTTTGGGGAAACATCACTATCTCATCTGGAGGATCAACTCCCACTCGATTCAAGTGATTGTTGTGCTCAGACAATCTGAGCACAAGCTCAACGATTGAGCTTTTCTCCCTTAGTTTGCAGGCTAAGAAAATCGTCGGAGGTCTTATACCTCTTGACGTGGGCACGAGCCTGAAATCCCAATTTCAGCCCTCGAAACATCTCATATGTTCCGCGACGTTTCGAAAACGTCTTTGGTGCCTCTACTTAAACCATTTAATTGAACTATCACGTAGTTATCAAATCGTGTATGTCCGATGTTCGCAACATCAACAAACGACGTTGGGGTTCAGCACACTGAGCGGTGCATTAAGGACATAAGCTTTCTACTGATCGCATAATCGCTACTATCAACTTTCAACTATATTTTCTCTAGGAACATATCTAAACAGTGGAACTAAAGCGCGAGCTTACGACATAATTTGCAAAAGGTCTTTTGACTATGTTCAGGATAATTAAGTTCATCTTATGAACTCCCACTTAGATAGACATCCCTCTGGTCATCTAAGTGATCACATGATCCGAGTCAACTAGGCCGTGTCCGATCATCACGTGAGACGGACTAGTCATCATCGGTGAACATCTTCATGTTGATCGTATCTACCATACGACTCATGCTCGACCTTTCGGTCTCCGTGTTCCGAGGCCATGTCTGCACATGCTAGGCTCGTCAAGTTAACCCTAAGTGTTTTCGCTGTGTAAAACTGTCTTACACCCGTTGTATGTGAACGTAAGAATCCATCACACCCGATCATCACGTGGTGCTTAGAAGCGACGAACTGTAGCAACGGTGCACAGTTAGGGGAGAACACTTCTTGAAATTTTGTAAGGGATCATCTTATTTACTACCGTCGTCCTAAGTAAACAAGATGCATAAACATAATAAACATCACATGCAATTATATAGTTGTGACATGATATGGCCAATATCATATAGCTCCATTGATCTCCATCTTCGGGGCTCCATGATCATCTTGTCACCGGCTTGACACCATGATCTCCATCATCATGATCTCCATCATCGTGTCTTCATGAAGTTGTCACGCCAACGACTACTTCTACTTCTATGGCTAACGCGTTTAGCAATAAAGTAAAGTAATTTACATGGCGTTGTTAAATGACACGCAGGTCATACAATAAATAAAGACAACTCCTATGGCTCCTGCCGGTTGTCATACTCATCGACATGCAAGTCGTGAATCCTATTACAAGAACATGATCAATCTCATACATCACATATCATTCATCACATTCTTCTTGGCCATATCACATCACAAAGCATACCCTGCAAAAACAAGTTAGACGTCCTCTAATTGTTGTTGCATGTTTTACGTGGCTGCTATGGGTTTCTAGCAAGAGCGTTTCTTACCTACGCAAGACCACAACATGATATGCCAATTGCTATTTACCCTTCATAAGGACCCTTTTCATCGAATCCGTTCCGACTAAAGTGGGAGAGACTGGCACCCGCTAGCCACCTTATGCACCAAGTGCATGTCAATCGGTGGAACCTGTCTCACGTAAGAGTACGTGTAAGGTCGGTCCGGGCCGCTTCATCCCACAATACCGTCGAAACAAGATTGGACTAGTAACGGTAAGCATATTGAACAACATCAACGCCCACAACTACTTTGTGTTCTACTCGTGCAAAGAATCTACGCAATAGACCTAGCTCTGATACCACTGTTGGGGAACGTAGCAGAAATTCAAAATTTTCCTACGTGTCACCAAGATCTATCTATGGAGAGACCAGTAACGAGTAGAAAGAGAATGCATCTACATACCCTTGTAGATCGCTAAGCGGAAGCGTTCAAGTGAACGGGGTTGATGAAGTCGTACTCGTCGTGATTCAAATCACCGATGATCAAGTGCCGAACGCACGGCACCTCCGCGTTCAACACACGTACAGCCCGGTGACGTATCCCACGACTTGATCTAGCAAGGAGAGAGGGAGAGGTTGAGGAAGACTCCATCCAGCAGCAGCACAATGGCGTGGTGGTGGTGGAGGAGCGTGGCAATCCAGCAGGGCTTCGCCAAGCACCACGGGAGAGGAGGAGGAGGAGAGGCAGGGCTGCACCAAGAGGGAGAATTTCTCATGTGTATGGCAGCCCCAAACCTCATCTATATATAGGGGGAAGGGGGGCTGTGCCCCCTTTAGGGTTTCCCACCCCCAAGGGGTGCGGCCAGCCCTAGATGGCAAAGGGGAGGCGGCCAAGAGGGGAGAGGAGAGGGAGGCGCACCAATATGGGCCTTAAGGCCCATTTGGACTAGGGTTTGCCCCCTCCCACTCTCCCTTGCGCCTTGGCCCCCTTGTGGGGGGCGCACCAGCCCTCCTAGGGTCTGGTCCCCTCCCACACTTGGCCCACGCAACCTTCTGGGGCAGGTGGCCCCACTTGGTGGACCCCCGGGACCCTCCCGGTGGTCCCGGTACAATACCGATATCGCCCGAAACTTTTCCGATGACCAAAACAGGACTTCCCATATATAAATCTTTACCTCCGGACCATTCCGGAACTCCTCGTGATGTCCGGGATCTCATCCGGGACTCCGAACAACATTCGGTAACCACATACAAACTTCCTTTATAACCCTAGCGTCATCGAACCTTAAGTGTGTAGACCCTACGGGTTCGGGAGACATGCAGACATGACCGAGACGTTCTCCGGTCAATAACCAACAGCGGGATCTGGATACCCATGTTGGCTCCCACATGTTCCACGATGATCTCATCGGATGAACCACGATGTCAAGGACTTAATCAATCCCGTATTCAATTCCCTTTGTCTATCGGTATGTTACTTGCCCGAGATTCGATCGTCGGTATCCAATACCTTGTTCAATCTCGTTACCGGCAAGTCACTTTACTCGTTCCGTAACACATCATCCCGTGATCAACTCCTTGGTCACATTGCGCATATGATGATGTCCTACCGAGTGGGCCCAGAGATACCTCTCCGTTTACACGGAGTGACAAATCCCAGTCTCGATCCGCATAAAACAATAGATACTTTCGGAGATACCTGTAGTGCACCTTTATAGTCACCCAGTTACGTTGTGACGTTTGATACACCCAAAGCACTCCTACGGTATCCAGGAGTTACACGCTCTCATGGTCAAAGGAAGAGATACTTGACATTGGCAAAGCTCTAGCAAACGAACTACACGATCTTTGTGCTAGGCTTAGGATTGGGTCTTGTCCATCACATCATTCTCCTAATGATGTGATCCCGTTATCAACGACATCCAATGTCCATAGCCAGGAAACCATGACTATCTGTTGATCACAACGAGCTAGTCAACTAGAGGCTCACTAGGGACATATTGTGGTCTATGTATTCACACGTGTATTACGATTTCCGGATAATACAGTTATAGCATGAATAAAAGACAATTATCATGAACAAGGAAATATAATAATAACACTTTTATTATTGCCTCTAGGGCATATTTGCAACACCCAACTCTCCCGGAGTTCCCACTTGCAGCTTCAACACTCTCCATTTCTATCCAAACAATAAAAGATACAATCTGTCCAGCCATCAAATAAATTCAAATGTAGTTGCATAAACATCACAAATACATGGTTCAACTTTAGTAAATGATACAATCTGCCCAGCCATCAAATAAATTCAAATTTAGTTGCATAAACATCACAAATACATGGTTCAACTTTAGTAAATGATACAATCTGCCCAGCCATCAAATAAATTCAAATGTAGTTGCATAAACATCACAAATACATGGTTCAAATTTAGTACATGATACAATCTGCCCAGCCATCAAATAAATTAAAATGTAGTTGCATAAACATCACAAATACATGGTTCAAATATATGGAGTGTGCTACACTCATAGATTAGCATACATTAGTTGTCTATCTTCCCACATTTGGGCTGCCATTTGTGTCCTACGGTCTACCACGGCCCTAACGTCACTTGCTTGTTGCCTTGATGTTTGAATTGGTTGGGTGGTCCATGTCACTTCCGGTATAATAAATTCATCAATCCCTTGTGACAGTGCATAATTATGAAGAACACAACAAGCTATAACAAGGTCAACTTGCACCGGGAAAGAGAAGAATGGTTTGGCATCATCTAAAATTTTGAAGCGCCTCTTCAGAGATCCAAAAGCCCTCTCTACCGTCACCCGTAGAGATGAGTGCCTAAGGTTGAACAGCTCCCTATCATTTTGGACTGGATTGTTGCCCCACTCGTTCAAATGGTACCTCACAACACGAAAAGGGGGCAAGAACCCAGACTTTGCTCCATAGCCAGCATCAACTAGGTAGAACTTTCCTTAAAAACAATAATTGGTGACAATGGTTCTTGTAAGGTAATAGCAAATGGACAATTTTCTATCTTAGGCAACTTCTTACCCGGTGGTACTTGTAAGCCCTTCTCACGCGTTAATGCATCAGCTAAAACAGTAGCATCATGTGCTGACCCTTCCAAACTAGCTAACACATATGTGAAGCGTAGATCAAAATCTACCGCTGCCATCACATTTTGAGTGGTGAAGGCCTTCCTACCCCAAAAATAATGCTCCACATCTTTGGTAACACCTGCTCGCACATGTGTACCATTGATTGCTCCAATACAATCCTATATAGTGACAGGTATTAATAAACGGCATATCATATAACCTAGATAGCTAACGAATAGTTTCTGAATTTACCTTAAAATATGGGTCAAATCGATGATTTCCTGCAATTTTTGTGGGGTCTCCAATGATGGCGGTGTTATGTAATCATTACGAAGCTCACCTATGGCATGAAGAACCTTTCTAAAATAGATGCTAGTTGTGCCGTATGATCTACAAAAATTGGCTGAAATAACCCTATTCCGAAGGTTATGCCCAATTGTATACAAAAACATCGCTAATTGTTGCTCCACGCTAAGATGTGGACTGTCTTCTAGCAATTTGCGATCCCTGAGTATGCCACACAAGCGAAAGAATGCAGCTCTTTCAAACCTTAACATGTGTTGACATAACACATCGTTTTGCCAATTTTTTTGATCTAGATAATCATATCTGATTCGATCTCTTTCATGCATTGGGCCATATGTAATACGTGCTCTTCTCTTCCTTATTATAGCTCGAACAATGACTGCAATTGCAGCAAGTGTGACAAAAACAGCGGCTCCCCTAACCATCCTTTTTCTTTTGTTCATCTTCTTGACCATCTATAATTGATGCATGCTATCAAAAATATTACACATCACCACATATTGCAAATATGTACTGGACAACAGCAAATTGAACAAAAAGATGTACTATACAACAACAATTGGAGCAAAAAAAAATACTGGACATCAGCATGTACAAGGGGAGAGGAAGAGGAGTTTGTACCTTCAAGTGAGATGGTTGTGCTTCGCTCTGCCGCCGCGCCGGTGTAGCACCTAGACCCTGCTTTCTTCCCCTTCTAACCTGCAGATCGAGTGAGGGGGGTGAGAAAATGGATCGAGGGAGAGCTATGTAAAATGCAAGAGTGAGGGAGATGGGCCAGCGGCGCGCGAATGCGAGGGAGATGGGCCGGCGGCGCGGAACAGCTGTAGAGGGGAAGTGGCGCAGAGAGGAAGAGGGCCAGCGACGCAGAGAGGGAGGGCCGATGGCGGAGAGAGGGAGAGGGAAGGCGGCATGCAAGAGCTGGAGAGGGGCAGCGGAGCAGAGCGGGAGATGGACGGCGACGCAGACAAGGAGAGGAACGGCGGCGCAGAGGAGAGGGAGGGAGGAAGAGGGGCGGCGGCGCACCTGTGCGGGAGGAAGGAGGAGAGCAGCGATAGGGTTGGGGGAGAGATGAGCTGTTCCGCGTGGTTTCCTCGATTTGGAGGTCTCAGCGCATTCTGCATCTCAGCCGAATATTCGCTTATCGGGGTCGAGTGGGTTCTGTTCCAGTTGGCCTACCAAACACTGGAACAAGGCTAGTAACGGGTCCGACCCATGACATTTCGGCCCGTGACTACAACCAAACACACCCTATGTTTTTTGCTTCTTTCCGGGTTGCTTCCCTCATTAGTTTCGGTTCCGATCCAGAGTTGTGAGGATTCGTTCGACTACGTCTGTTTGTCTTCTTCATGGATTCGTTCTCCTTCCTTGCGGGATTTCAGGCAAGATGACCATACCCTCGAAATCACTTCTATCTTTGCTTGCTAGTTGTTCGCTCTATCGCTATGTCACGCTACCTACCACTTGCTATATCATGCCTCCTATATTGCCATGTGAAGCCTCTAACCCACCTTCCTAGGAAACCGTTGTTTGGCTAAGTTACCGCTTTTGCTCAGCCCCTCTTATAGCGTTGTTAGTTGCAGGTGAAGTTGAATATTGTTCCATGCTGGAACATGGATATCTTGGGATATCACAATATCTCTTATTTTAATTAATACATCTATATACTTGGTAAAGGGTGGAAGGCTCGGCCTTATACCTGGTGTTTTGTTCCACTCTTGCCGCCCTAGTTCTGTCATACCGGTGTTATGTTCCTTGATTTTGCGTTCCTTACGCGGTTGGGTGTTATGGGAACCCCATGACAGTTTGCTTTGAATAAAACTCCTCCAGCAAGGCCCAACCTTGGTTTTACATTTTCCAACCTATTACCCTTCCCTTGGGTCGGCCAACCCGAGGGTCATCTTTATTTTACCCCCCCCCCCCGGCCAATGCTTCTCTAAGTGTTGTTCTGAACCAGATCCCCTTGCGGCGCCACCTCGGGGAAACTTGAGGGCTGGTTTTAGCTGTACGTAGTGTTCATCCGGTGTTGCCCTGAGAACGAGATATGTGCAGCTCCTATAGGGATGTCAGCGCGTCGGGCGGTCTTACTGGTCTTGTATTATCATTGTCGAAATGTCTTGTAACCGGGATTCCGAGACTGATCGGGTCTTCCCGGGAGAAGGAATATCCTTCGTTGACCGTGAGAGCTTGTGATGGGCTAAGTTGGGACACCCCTGCAGGGTTTTGAACTTTCGAAAGCCATGCCCGCGGTTATGTGGCAGATGAGAATTTGTTAATATCCGGTTGTAGAGAACTATAAACTTAACTTAATTAAAATGCATCAACCGCGTGTGTAGCCGTGATGGTCTCTTATCGGTGGAGCCCGGCAAGTGAACACAGTTCTTGTGTTATGCTTGAACGTAAGTAGTTTTAGGATCACTTCTTGATCATTTCTAGCTTCTCAACCACTGCGTTGCTTCTCTTCTCGCTCTTATTTGCGTATGTTAGCCATCATATATGCTTAGTGCTTGCTGTAGCTCCACCTCACTACCTTTCCCTACCCATAAGCTTAAATAGTCTTGATCTCGCAGGTGTGAGATTTGTTCGCACACGAACACGTCACCGTGTACCCTCGACGTCGAGCGCGATACGCAGGACACGTCGCCGAAGGAGGCTCACCGGAAGCGCGATACGCAAGACAATCCGGCGAGCTCTTTTGAAGACCTGACACCCCACGTGGCCGGGAGAGACCCCATCTGGACGCACGGTGGTGATGGGCTGCCCTAGGTTGGTTCACCCGCCCCTAGGGCTTTGTAGATCGAAGCTCTCCGAAGCGAAGAACACCAATGAACGAGAAGCAGAAAACTAGGGTAGGAGATGAAAGTTTGTAGATGGGTTTTGCGATTGTGTGTTGTTGTTCAATCGGCCGTCACCCCTTAGGTATATAAGAGGCGGTTGGACTTCCCGTGCAAAGAAAAGGCTTGGATTCACATCCAAAACCCTAGTTTGGGTCCAACTCGTAGTCAAACTTTCCAAAATGGTTCGGTTTACATCCTGGCTGCACCTTGCGGGTCATGTTTGAGGAAGTAAACAACCTTGGATGGAAACGAGTCCAAAAGCAATCTTGAGCGTTTCGACGAGACGAAAAACTTTTGTGTTGAACATTTTTTGATCAGAGGTCATCTTTAAGGTCAAGTCACTCCCATAAAATGTACTGTTACGCAAAACACCCGTTCCCTCGCGCTACCCATCAGACATAGGTCTGGTGGGGCGCGCCACATCACGCCTCATGACAGGGCTGCACTCCGATAGCTCTAACTTTTGCATACGAACTCGGATTGATACGATTTTTATATCGAAATCGATCGTTTCGACGAGACGAAGACAATCCCTGTAGATCATTTTTCCATACGAGTCGGTCTTGAGGGCGTAATGAGCCGAGTAGTGTTCTGAATACAAAATCTCAGTATTTCGAACACAACTTCGGCCTGCGAGATGAGATCGGATGGCGATGGACCAAACTTCAAAGATGTTCATATCGACAATACGGAACTTTTTTATATAGATCACTTCTCCATTTGAGGCCATATTAATTAAGTTCTTGATCGTGCCAAAATCTAGTGTCAACACATGCCCCCTTGTTTTTCGGCAAAGCTAGCGTACCAAAAAATAACTTGGACCTTGTTTGTTCTAAGGGCGATGTCAACACTCCATCGGCCATTTATAGTTTCTTAGGGTGATAATTATATATCGAACATGTTTATGCTAAGGGCGATAGCTATTTATCAGCCATGTCGTTGCTTAGGACGATAGTGACATATCGGCCATTGCCTATCTAGGCTTCTTGCCACACACTTGGGTGATATTTCTTTAAATATTTGCCATTGAGAGATCTAAGTAATAATGTGACTTGTACAGATTCCACCAAATATGAGTTTCCGGGAACCACTCTTGTAATCTTAAAAGGACCTTCCCAACTTGGAGACCACTTCCTGAATTTTCTATCTTTTGAACCAATTGGTAGAATCACCTTCCACACAAGATCGCCAACTTGAAAATTCTTCAACTTGACCTTCTTATTGTAAGCTCTTGCCACCCTCAACTTATCTCTCTCTCTATGGCATTCAATGCAGACAAACGTTTATGGGCGACTTCATCAATATTGTCCATCATCAAGTTATAGAAGTCCACCGCCGATAAATCATTTTGTTTGGCTATTCTCAAAGCATTCAAATTCATTTCCACTGGTAAAACGGCCTCTTGACCATATACGAGCTCATATGGGGTTACCTTTGTAGCACCAAGCCTTGAGATTCTGTGCGCCCACAAAGCTTCGGACAGTATCTCATGCCATCTCCTTGGATTATCCTCAATCTTCTTCTTGATGAGTTTGATTAAAATTTTATTGCTAGACTCAGCTTGTCCATTGGCTTGGGCATAATACGGAGAGGAATTGAGCAACTTTATGTTATAAGATTCGGCAAATTCTCTAACTTGGTGTGACATAAAAGATGAGCCTTAATCTGTAGTCATCGTTTGAGGAATGCCGAATCTATGAATAATGTGCTCGGTTATGAATTTAATTACCTCCACATGTGTCATGTTCTTGAGAGGTACTGCTTCAGACCATTTAGTGAAAAATTGGTTGCCACCAATACGAACCGATGCCCCTTTGAGGAAGACGGATGAATTTGTCCAATAAAGTCTAAACCCCATCCTCTGAAAGGCCACGGCTTGATAATGGGATGTAACATAGCAGTAGGAGCCAATTGAATATCACCAAATTTTTGACAAGCTTCACACCCTTTGTAATATCTGAAGCAATCATTAATCATAGTCGGCCAATAAAATCCAGCACGCCGTAGCAACCATTTCATCTTGGGAGCCGACTGATGAGTGCCACAAATACCTTCATGGACCTCCCCAATAGCAACTCTCACTTGGTCCTCGTCCAAGCACTTTAGAAGAACATCATCAACCGTTCGGCGATAGAGACAATCATCTCTCATTGTGTATTTAAAAGCCATACGCTGAACAGCCCTGTCCACCCTTCTACTAGGATCACGCAAATAATCAACAACAGGTTGCCTCCAGTCTTGATTTTCTCCTGCATTGAATATTTCATTAGTGGCCGAAACGGTGGGCTCCGGTTCGGCCTCCCCTCTGTTGGCAAGACTAGACATCGGCCTTTGAGAAATATGAAACATGCCATGATCCACATGATAGCCGGATGCTTGTTGTGCCAACCCATTTGCTTTCCAGTTGTCATGTCTAGATATATGAGCACTGCTAAAATAATCCAAAGTAGAAATTATATCTAGACACTTATCAAGATAAACATTAAGTGATTCGTCAAAACACTGAAAAACTTTGGATATTTGCTGCACTACTAATAACGGATCACCAAAAGCCTCAATATGTGTAGCACCTATGGCAAGCAACATCTCTAAGCCGAATAACAATGCTTCACATTCGGCTTGATTATTTGTGCAAAAATATTCTAAGCGGCACGAGGCTTTAAAAACAGCACCATGAGGAGATATATAAACAATACCAACACCTTGGCCATTGCTACAAACCAAACCATCAAAATATAATCTCCATGATACTAACGAGACAAGGTTTATATCAATATCATGCTTGTCATCAATTCGATGCTCAACAATAAAATTAACAACGATTTGGCCTTTGATGGATTTCAGAGATTCATAAGCTAAATCATATTCAATTAAAGCATAAGCCCACTTGCCAATTCTACCACTAAGAATTGGCCTATGCAACATGTACTTGATGACATCGGTTTGACAAGCTATAATGCAAGTACTAGGCACTAGGTAATGTCTCAATTTTGTACAAGCATAATATAAGCATAAGCATAATTTCTCAATAAATGTATTCCTTGTCTCAGCGTCCAATAAGAGTCGGCTTAAATAAGTAATAACATGCTCCTTCCCTTCGGTCTCTTGAGTTAAAACAGCACCAATAACACCTTCTTTCGCTGCAATGTAAAGTCTAAATGGCTCCCTGTGCCTGGGCGCTTTCATAACCGGAGGAGTGCACAAATATTTCTTAATTATATCAAATGCCTCTTGCTGTTTTGCCCCCCAAGTAAAGTCAACATCATTCTTTAACCGAAGGATAGGAGTAAATGCATCAACCTTCCCTGATAGATTGGCTATGAACCTCCTCAAATAATTGACCTTGCCAAGGAATTTTTGCATATCTCTCTTGCATGTTGGAGCCTCTACTTTTTGTATAGCTTCTATCTTTTTGGGATCAATTTCCACGCCATCTTCATGAATAATGAAACCCAGAAACTTCCCAGCCGATACACCAAAGGCACACTTCAAAGGATTCATTTTCAGCCCATATTTCTTCATTCTTTCAAAAGCTAAGCACAAATCGGCTAGATGAGATTCAAAAGCATCCGATTTGACAACAATATCATCAATATAAACCTCAAGTATAACACCAAGTAAATCATGAAAAATTAAATTCATAGCCCTTTGATACGTGGCACCGGCATTTTTTAATCCAAAGGTCATCACTGTCCACTCAAATAAACCAAGGAAACCGGGACATCGAAAAGCCGTTTTGGACATGTCCTCTTCGGCCATAAAAATCTGATTATACCCCGCATTACCATCAAGAAAGCTAATGACCTTATGTCCAGAAGCATCATTAATAAGCATATCGGCTATTGGCATAGGATATTCATCTTTAGGTGTAGCTCTATTCAAATCTCTGAAATCAATGCACACCCTCAACTTGCCGGAGCCTTTCTTCTCTACTGGTACAATGTTAGAAATCCACTCGGCATACCTGCAAGGTCTAATAAAATTAGCTTTAAGCAAACGACCGATCTCTTCCTTGATCCGGTCATACGTTTTTGGATTAAACTTTCTGGCCGATTGCTTATATGGCCTAAAACTGGCCTTTATAGGTAACCGATGCTCCACTAGCTCTCAGCTTAAACCTGGCATCTCATGATATTCCCATTCAAAGCAACAAACATATTCTTTTATTAGCTCGATCAACTTAGCCTTATGACCGGCTCTTAAATTTTCGTTTACAAATGTCGTCCTAGGAATTGAACCATCTCCTATATCTATCTCTTCTAATGGGTCGGCCGATGTAAAACCTTGTCCTAATTTATCCATATCATCTAACTCTTCTATGGACTCATACATATCATTCTCATCGGACCGATATTCTACAAGACGTTTCTGTAACCACTCTCAGTTAGGATCCATTTAAATACATCATACCTTGGAGCCGATTACCGTCAACCGGCTTTAAAGAAACGGGCACAAAACCACTTTTCGTGGCGCTAAGAAAATCATATTCTGATAAGTCGCGCCCCGTCAGGCAAGTAGCATTGGGATGTTGCCAATCCACCGATGCATCGGCTAAAGCAACACAAGCCGAATTATCCGCATGAATGACTTCTACTTCATCCTCAACCCATTGAATTAAAAACTTGTGCATAGTAGATGGCACGCATTGGTTTGCATGAACCCAATCGCGGCCTAATATCACATTGTAGTTACCTTGCACCTCGGCGACAAAGAAGGCGGTAGCCAAAGTTTTGCTTCCCACTGTAAGATCCACATACATTACACCTTTGGCTTCAGTTTTCCCTTTGCCTTCAAATCCATTAAGCACCATTTGGTCTTTATTAACTCTTCATCATGCAGCCCCAATTTTTTGAAAACCGAATATGGCATAAGATTAACCACAGCACCACCATCGAATAGCATTCTAGCAACCGACGATCCATTACCATGGCCTTTAAGGAACAATGGCTTCAAGTGCATCACCGATTCTTTTGGCTTCTCGAATATAGCATTTTAGGGCCAAAATCTAGCTGAGCTACTTCCCCTTCTTCATCTATAGCACGAAATTCAGCGGGTAAGTAATACACCATATTAATATCCATACCTTCATGAACCGGTGTAGACTCATAATCAAGCATTTCATCTTCTTCCGCAAGCATGTCCACTGACTCCGAAATATCTCCAAGGGAAGAGGAAGTAGTAGGCAAAGTGGACGATGTAATAGTAGCCGCATCGTCCTCCGTTGGTGGTGTAGGTGTTGCTATGATCAATGCAGAAGCTGCTATGTTTTCCTTTTGCTTTGGCCTCCACACTTGTTTTGGGGGTACCATGGGACAACTTTCATTGAAAAATTTATCCCTTAGCTTTTCTGCTTCTTGTTCCTCCTTCTCATGACTCCTCATGCGCTGCAATCTCCTTTTTTGCGCCTTGGTCAGACCGGAAGGACGCCACTTAGGCTGAGTATATTTTGGATCCCTCGACTTGGCCTTGCTTGTGCTAGCTTTGTGATCATTAGCCATGGGACCCTGCTGGACAGCAGCCACATCTTTATTAGAATCAGCCGGATTATCACCAATAATCGGCTCTTTGATTGTTAATTCTTTAGTGCCTATCATAATAGTTTCAGCACTAGTATTCTTCTCCTTTTGCTTGCCAAGCTCTGAAATTTCAGCACTTGGTGATTTAGCACGGCACATTTGCTTGCCAACCCTTCCATGATTATCTTGCATTGGCCGATTGACACTGTTGTTCAAACGACCTCGTGTGGGATAAGAAAGCCTCTCATGAACAGGCCTCCTTGGTTCAGCCCAACCCGGATCAAAAGCATAAGGGGCTATTGGGGGCTGCCCCCATCCTCCATTGTAGCCTCCCATGTAGTATGGCGCATAGGTGGGTGGCATCATCCATGGTCTCGGTGCCCATGATCCATATGGCCTTGCGTAATGCTGAAATTCTTCTCGAGGAGGTGACCTTGAGCACTTCAAATTTAATGCCCGGTCAGAGCTAGAACCGGCCGCTTGATTGGCATACTTGGACAACAGCATATCAAAAGTTGGCTTCATTCTCTTGTGCTGCACTTTAGCTTCATTCGTCTTCCACTTGCCAACCTCTGGACTCTTGGGCTTAACAAATTTGACATGAGTGTTCTCTTGCACTTGTGGTTGCCCCCCCCCGAGTGTAAGATTCTTGATGGTGATCTTGATTACCTCCTTTCCACCGGGTCGCTTGTCAAGCACAACTTGTCTCCCCAAGATCTTGTCGCTCTCCTTATTTTTCCTGGGCTCACCAATGACAATATTATTTTTATTAGCTGATTCGGCTATGTTGGGCCGAATTAACATCTTCTTCCCCTCCAAATCCATGGTGTTCATTGGGAAAGGCTGCTTATCAACTTGCATCTCAGAAAAATTCAATCGTCCGTCATTAATGGCCGATTGTATCTGTCGTCGAAAAACATTACAATCATTAGTAGCATGAGAAAAAGAATTATGATACTTGCAATAAGCACGCCGTTTCAGCTCTTCGAACGGCGGTAAAGTATGAGATATTCTAATAATCTTGGCTTGCAACAAAGCATCAAATATTTTATCACACTTAGCAATGTTGAAAGTAAATTTCATCTCTTCATCACGATTCTTACGAATCGGCTTTAAATCATTGCAAGTAAACGGTTTGGCCTTAGATGGCCAAACAAATTCAGCAGCATAAATATCACCCTCATCGTCCGAGTGATCACTATCATACTCAACCATATTCATCTTAGGACGATCAGTTTTATATCTATGCACCTCTTTAAGATCTTTGCTTCGGCTTTCCTGAGCCAAAGCCCTTTGCAAGACTTGGTTGATATTTAAAAACTCATGTCCTTCTAGCCTTTCTCTAATGTGAGTTCTCAAACCACTAAGCACAAGATCAGCCAAATCTCTCTCGGTTATCACCAAACTATAGCACCGGTTTTTTGTATCTCTAAATCTTTTGACATAATCGGAGACCGATTCATCATGCTTTTGCTTAACCGATGTAAGATGGGATAGTTTAAGCTCATTGTCACCACTGTAGAAGTGATCATGAAACTTTTGCTCCAATTGAAACCATGTAGTAATAGAACCGGGTGGTAATGCAGAAAACCACGAGAAAGCAGTATCGGTTAAAGATAAAGGAAAATAACATACTTTCCACTCGTCTCGTGAACTTGCCTCACCTAATTGTGCGAAATATTGACTAACATGCTCCCATGTAGTCTTTTTTCCCTCTCCGCTAAACTTAACAAAATCTGGAACTTTATATCCGGGAGGACATGGCACGGCATCAAAAATTTCTAGATATGGTTTCCTAGAAATTCGTGGTTTAGGTAGTTCAATCCCACAAAGCTCTCGGAACACCCTGGACATTTCCTCTCTGACGTTAGCCAAAATATCACTCATATTGAGTGTCGTTGTGTGTAGTTGTGGCGCATGGTGAATATGATTTCTAATAGTTGGTACAGTGCTAGTCGGAAGAGATGGTGGTGTGTATGTTGTACCATAGTTCGGCAGCAATCCACTTGGACTTGCCGAACCGTAACCTAGCAATGCAGTTGGATTCACTAAACTTGGTACGTTCATGGCAGGATTAAAGGGTGGAGCAACAAGTTGGTTTGTCTGACTGGGATAAGAATTCAACGGCACGGGCGGCGCCGATGAAATAGGTAAAGTTGGACTAAAGTTTTCCACACCAGCAGACATACTACCACTACCATGATATGACTGAGGAGTATTATTTCGAGCAGTATTATTGTCTATGATAGCTTGGTAAATAAGATCATTATTCTGAGCAATAAGAGTAGTAATTTCAGCCGACTGTTCAGGAGAGAAGATTTTGCTTACAGCCGGTTCTACCTGCTCATTGTGAAGAGGAGGAAACTTGATTTCTTCAATTGAAGTGATGTTGCCGTGGCGGTCCTTTTTGAACTTAGCAAGGAACTCCTACATCTCCTTCTCTTCACGCGCCTTCTTGTACTCCTCAAAAGCTTGGTGATGTTCTGCCGATAATTCCTCAAAATTGGGCTTGATGATGTTATCGGCATCCACTTCAGATGGCTTGGGAAGATCGACCATGATGGATGATGATGATTTCTCTTTGTCCCCAGCGGAGTCGCCAAAAAGTGTGTTCGCACACGAACACGTCACCGTGTACCCTCGACGTCGAGCGTGATACGCAGGACACGTCGCCGAAGGAGGCTCACCGGAAGCGCGATACGCAAGACAATCCGGCGAGCTCTTTTGAAGACCCGAAACCCCACGCGGCCGGGAGAGACCCCATCTGGACGCACGACGGTGATGGGCTGCCCTAGGTCGGTTCGCCCGCCCCTAGGGCTTCGTAAATCAAAGCTCTCCGAAGCGAAGAACACCGATGAACGAGAAGCAGAAAACTAGGGTAGGAGATGAAAGTTTGTAGATGGGTTTTGCGATTGTGTGTTGTTGTTCAATCGGCCGTCACCCCTTAGGTACATAAGAGGCGGCTGGACTTCCCGTGCAAGGAATAGGCTTGGATTCATGTCCAAAACCCTAGTTTGGGTCCAACTCGGAGTCAAACTTTCCAAAACGGTTCGGTTTACAACCTGGCTGCACCTTGCGGGTCATGTTTGAGGCAGTAAACGACCTTGGATGGAAACGAGTCCAAAAGCAATCTTGAGCGTTTCGACGAGACGAAAAACTTTAGTGTTGAACATTTTTTGATCAGTGGTCATCTTGAAGGTCAAATCGCTCGCACAAAATGGACTGTTACGCAAAACACCCGTTCCCTCGCGCTACCCATCAGACATAGGTCTGGTGGGGCGCGCCACATCACGCCTCATGACAGGGTTGCACTCCGATAACTCTAACTTTTGCATACGAACTCGGATTGAAACGTTTTTTATATCAAAATCGATCGTTTCGATGAGGCGAAGACAATCCGTGTAGATCATTTTTCCATACGAGTCGGTCTTGAGGGCGTAATGATCCGAATAGTGTTCTGAACACAAAATCTCAGTATTTCGAACACAACTTCGGCCTGTGAGATGAGATCCGATGGTGATGACCCAAACTTCAAAGATGTTCATATCGACAATACGGAACTTTTTTATATAGATCACTTCTCCATTTGAAGCCATATTAATTAAGTTCTTGACCGTGCCAAAATCTGGTGTCAACTAGATTGCTGAGTCCTCGTGACACAGATACATTCAAACAGTTGCAGGTGCCGATGAAACCAGTACAGGTGACGCAATCCAGTTCAAGTGGGAGCTCGATGAAGATCTTGTTCGTTGTGTTGTTTTGTTTCCTGTTGATCAGTAGTTGTGGCACCCCAGCTCAGAGAAAACCGGAACGCCCCGTATTCCACCCCAGAGATCGAGGAGAAGTCTTCTGGAATACGGCACTGCTTAGCATAGAACAAACCAGCTTTCTATTATTACATGAATATGATTACAAGGTCTCCGATATTACAATGAATAACATTGTCACGACGACACTACACCATCCTCAGTTGCTCTATGCAAGCAGCAGAACAACTCGAAGCAGTGGAATAGCTCTAGCAGCGGAAAAACTACTGGCAGCGGAACAACGACGACGGTGGTGAACTCCAATCCGTAGGGACTCTAGCTGGAACGCTTATCCTAACTCGCAAACAAAGAATCCATGGCAAACAAGCATGCAATCCAGGCACGACCTACAAGCTGGCATGACACGCCAGGTCAGTACATTGAATGTACTTGCAAGCTCACAATAAACCAGAAGCATTCAAGACAAACAACAACATGGAAATTACAGGTTAAGCAGGTATTAACATGAGATCCTCATAATAACATGACATGAACAACATGACATCCAAAGTAGTACTCCCAAAATAATACCAGCTACCATCATGAAAATAATCATAATAGCCACTAAGAATCCAAAGGCAACATGAACATGATACCGCTAGAACAATATGAGCATAGCATGAACATATGAATCTGATGATACTAGCATGCAACATGATAACACTACATGCACCAATTATTCTGCTCGGGTTATCTCGTAACCATCACACGCAACACTTACCAACCTCGGACATCACACGATCATCTCAGGATCAAATCAACCTTTCTATAAACAATACCGTAGTAATCATTAAATGACCGCAAGGAGCTTGATCTTTACCCATGATTCTCGCACAACATCACAAATATCCAACAACTCGGTATCCTTGATACCACCGTGATCCTTCCGGTGATTGCAACCACGACCAACACTTGGTCTCAAACCGTGATCCTTACGGCGATCACAACCATGACCAATATTTGGCCCGTGATCCTTACGGCAATCACAACCAACTTATCTTATCTTCGAACCAGGGTTGTTATTAATCAAGTTATTATTAATACTGTTGACTCACGGTGGGACCGACATGAACTGGGCCCTTATCCGCGGGTGCGGCTATCGATATATTAATATACACTCTGCAGAGGTTAGCACATTGTACCCACACCACGTAACCCATGGCCTCGCACTCCCATAAGGGTGGACCAACGGCGATCTGACAAAACCGATCTATTGTCGTGACACTCTCCCGGCCACTCCGACCCACTCCCAACTGGGTTACTCCAGGGTGGCCCCGTGTCTACCAAAGACACCCCGACCACCGTCGTGGTCAAACTCCCTCATGGGGACCGGATCCATAAAAACAACAGGCACACAAGGTTATGTCTGCTTACCGGGCCAGGGTACGCACGCCCATAACCTTCCCTAGTTGGAGGCACCGGCGAGATGCATGACAATAGACCCAGTTAGGACCTTACCCATACGGTAAGCGTGGTTGCACTGGTCAGTTTCGATCTGGCGGCACCATGACTCAGCCAACAGTTGTTCAAGTTCAATTAAATCTGGTTAAACTTGAATGCAATATGATGAGCCATGATAACATAACATGATGCATTTACAAAGCATGAGCATGATATCAACATAAGCACAGGATGCAACACAACTGTCCATCATGTCAACTATGAAATAATCTCAAACTGAACATGGCATAATGACGAGCATAGATATTACAAGTGCAACACTACTCAAAGTATAACATAACATGACCACTAGCATTAACCATAAATAACAGGCAAGAACTTATCAATAACATCACCCAGTAACACTTAACCAACTAACAGCAACGGAACAATGCCTATTAAAGTACTCGGTAACCGACGTTAGTCATGCACCGAAGAGCATGACCAACCCAACATGTACTACTATCAAGCATGGCAATATGAAAGTAATACTAACAACTAGCTGGGCATGATAACCAGGTGCATAACAACATAGCAAACAAGTAAGCACAATCCCAGAAGCATTTCCGAAACAACGATAACCATATTTTAAACAAGCAATCATTTAATAAATATTCAAGTTGAAAACCATGGCTACTGCATGACTATCATGCAAGTGGGTATTGTGGCTTGCCTGGGGATGAAGAATACTCCGGGAAGAAGTGCGGTGAAGCCGCGGAAAGATTTACCGGAAACAGTTCTCTCTCGGAGGGGCTGTTTACGTGCAAGGGCAAAAAGGTCATTTTCACAGTGGCAAACCATAGTGAAAATGCAACCAACAGAACAGGTTCGACGAGACGAAGAAATGGGCTTTGGAATCACCTCATTTGGAGTTATGGTTAAAAAGATATGAGGTGTTTTCTGCTAGGGACCCATGTGTAATGAAAAACTTCAAAATCTGGGCTTGGACAGAAAAGCAGAAAGCGCAATCAGCGAAATGCACTTTCACTGAACTGAAAACGCATTCGGGGCTGAAGAAGAAAGGGAATACGCATCTTCTATAAAAACGTATTCACCAGAAAATATGCTTTCAGAAGATGAAAACGTACTTTTGGGTTGTGCGCTTCCACTTATCCAGTAAGCAGGGCGGGGCCGCGGCGCTGTGCGGCTGACGGGCAGGTCCCACGGGCTGTGGGGCCCGTCACTTATCCACGCCGGCCGCCCGGGGTCAACGCTATTGAGGCTGCCGTGCAGGGCCCGCGGAGTCATCTCTCTCTCCTCGTGCGCCTGTCTTCCTCCTCCTGATGGGGACAGGAGCGAGGCGAGGCAGAGCGCTGCCGGCGAGGGCCCGGCCGGCTCCGGCCATCTCCCGCCTGGATGATGGCACCGGCGGGTGCGCAGTGGCCTGCCGCACCCATCCAGAGGGTCGGCCGGCGCCGGGGAGCAGTAGGGAGGCGGCGACGCACGGGAACAGAGGGCGCGGGCGAGGGCTCGGGTAGGAGGAGACCCGCGGCCATGGTTGTTCCGGCGATGAATGGTGGGTTGGGGGAGGAGCTATGGGGTCCGGGCAGTCCTCTGGAGAGGTCAGGTGGGAGGGAGAGGGCTCGGGTCGGCCGAATTTAGCCGAGGCCGTGCGGCGGCCATGGCGGCAATGGAGACTCCAGATAGCTCCTTGGGCTCGAGGGGATGGCTAGGCAGGACAGGAGGAGGGTTGTGAGGCTGGTGCTAAGCTCGGAGGTGCTCGGGGACGGCTTAAATAGCCAGCGGGGGAGGAGGTCGAGCTGGCACCGCCGCGGACGCGTGTCCGGTGCCGCGGACGCGTGTGCACCCGCTCGAGCGCGGGGGAAGGCGATGGGGGAGGCACAGGGGAGAGCTTCACGGGGCAGAGGAGACCAAGGGAGCGTAGAGAGAAGGATCTGGAAGCCATTAATGCATTGTCGGCACTGTGCACTCGTGGACGCGCGGCGGCTTGCGTCGGTGAGCAAGCGGACGGAGGGGGAGAGGGGTCCAGGTGATCGGCGACGACGAGAGGAGGACAATGGACATGCTCACGAGCTCGAAGACGCCGAGAGGAGGAGGGGGTCCAGCACAAACAGCATTCTGGGCGCGGCCATTGCACGCCAAAATGGTGGTCACCGCGCAGACTGGCATCAAGAAGAGCCAAAGGGCTGGCAATTGTTGTCTAGGGGTTGGTCCTTACTGGGTAGGTTGCAACCGTGGTGGTAGATTGGTTAAAAGTGACCCGGTTGAAAGGCAGCTAACACCTGAAGTTTACTGCAGTAAACTTGATCGTGTACTGCTGCTCAACAGCGAGGTGATTAGGTCAAATGGAGTTGTCTGGTAAGTTCAGGGTAAGAAGGACTTACATCCTGGTAACGTGGAGAGGATTTGGATCAAGGATTAATGGAGTTGCTTTGCAACTGCCAAATCTGGTCCAGAATGAAGATCATGATGATGCTCTCAAATGGAGAAGCCACTTGAGCTGAACTTTGCCAAGGCAGGCTTATTTGGCCATATGAAGATGCTGCAAAAGGTTTCATACCAATTGGATAGAAAAAATGGTACTTCCTTCACAAACATTTTCACTGACCAGAAACTTGCAAAAATTCTAGAGGACAAATGGCTTGATGAAACATGCCCAAAATGGGTGGAGGTAAGTTATATGGGTGAAATAAGGCCTAGAAAAATTGGTAGCCATAATGGAGCAAGATAAAATATACTTGCTTCACAATCTGAAATTTTGGGCAGAATCAAAGAATTGAAAGTGAGCTCACATGGAGGCATGACAGGAGCTATTATTTGGTGGAGGGCTATGATATGATGATATGAGAGATCATGCAAAATGGCAACTCATTTGGATATGCCTAGCTTGTGCTTCCTTCACAAGCAGTTCCCTCAGACAGGAACTTTGGAAAATCATAATTAAATGATTACTAGGCAAATGAGGTTGCACTTTGGCATGTGGCAATGATATGGACAGGAAAAGGTGTCCAAGGAGTTTGAGGTCAATTGGGAAAAGATAAATGACACTTGCTTCACATTCTGCCATTTAGGGCAGAATAGGAAATGAATTATTTGAGCATGGTGATAAACATGACAAATGAAATATTTTGCCATATTTGAGAAAGATATGACCCAAAAAATTTATGAGAATTATTTGGGAATTTTAGGAGTGATGGAAATTAAGGTTGCTTCACAACCTAGGGCAATTTGGGTTATTCCTTTAATAGAAAATGAATATTCCCAAGGAAAAGAATATTGGGATTTGGGCTAGGATGAAAATGACAGGGTCTAGGGAAGGATTTGGGTATAACAAGCCACTCTGTAAGCAAAGAAGAAGGCATCGTCTTCTCTTTCTAGACCACAAAGCCACGGAAAAAGAAAACTCAAGCAAAAACCTCAGAAAAACAAAAGAAAAAGAAAGGGCCAAAAATCAGGCTGTCAGAAACCTTACGCCCTTAAAGAAATCTCGTCCTCAAGATTTGGTTGCTCAGGGAACATGTATGAAGATACTGACTTAAGGAAACCGTTTTCAACTCGGGTATCCTTTTTCTTATTTTTGTTCCCACTAAATTTTTATCTGACTGGCCCTGGGGTGGTTTGCTTAAATATATCCATATTCTGACAGATCTTACCTTGCTTGTTCATGCTTATACAGGCTCCAATTTCTTTTTAGATCTGCTGACTTAACTGACTGTGATGGATTCTCACGACTGAAATATCTGTCGGTCTCACAATTCCAAGAGTGATTTTCGCTGGGTGTGTCATCCGGCACTGACAATCTTTCATGAAGTGGTGATTAGATTTTTCTAGTGGACACCCAAGCTCTAACTCCTTGCATTCGGTTTCTCCATTAAATGTAGGTCCTTCGGGTTCCGAACAGTGAGTTGGGTCATAATCGCTTTCCTGACAGATTCTGGCTTATCGCGGAAGTTTTTGAATCATCTTAACTGGTTCCACTATCTTGAGTATCGGATCCGTACCAAATATTTGATTGTCGCCTGTCGTGGCTAGCATAAGAGTTTGACATATATGATAATATCTGCAGACTTGACTGACGGTGGTTCTGCACCACGCGGGTCTTGCAACAATTTTCATATCCACATCACTGGTCTTGCTCCTTCATTATTGTTTTCTTGGGCTAGATCATTGGCTGAAAGAGCTAGGTCATATTGCTTCTTCGTATCACCATAGGTACTGTCGGTGCAATTTTTCGGCAATTGCAGCTTATCCTCATTTTTCTGACAGGGTACCCCATTAAATTGCAGGTTCAACACCACTCAAGTCCTGACCGCAGGAAAATGATCATCCGGACATTGAGCTCGTTGATGTCGTCAATCCTCGTAATCCTTTGTCACACTGCTGTCTATACTGGCTTTCTTCTCTTAACCATCCTCACGTGGTTGTCAGATCCTCATCCGAGTGACTTGTAAGATCTTGGTGGTATGCTCACCGCATATATATGAGAATATGATTCCTGAGACAGACGTGTATTCTGACTGATTCTTGCTTCTGACCAACATATTGCGGATCTGATTCTTGGGATTCACTGCCATATGATGTCAATTCACAGTGTGCTATCCTGTACCAATGTCTTACCGAGGAAGATTGGATGGCTTGTGCTCGAAACTTTCATCGGACAGCTTGCTGAAGAAGACTGGGTATCGTGCTTCAGAAGCTTACCCCCTTAAAGACTTCGTTGGGGAAAGACTCAGTACCTTATGCCGGAAACTTTTCTGGTTGCCTACTTAAGAAGGCAGAGTACCTTGTACGGGAAATCACCCATGTATCATACTGAGGAAGATAGATGAATCTTGCCTTGGAAGCTTTTTGGGTATCTTGCGAAGGAAGATTGAGTTACTTATACCAGAAACTTTTTATTGTGATATGCAGACCGATTTCCACATGTATAACCATCTTAAAAATGTTGTTCTTGATTTCTTGCATGAAACAGGGTTTTGCAGGACTATCCTCCTTTTCTGAGGACATGCCATATTTTTGGCTTGCTTCCAGGTACATCGGGTTCCAAAATCATCCTCAACAAAAAATTAAACTTGTATCTGAACCATACCTCTGATAATATTCTGTCAACCTTGCACACAATTTATCTCGTTGCTGATTTGATCATTTCTGCTATATGGAGTGCACGCTGAGTGAGACTTAACAATCAGTAACATGATCGGATATCCCCCAATCTGAATGCAGTCGGCTGAGAATTCCATATTGTTGTGAGGAGTGCACGTTAATGCAAACTTTATACTGACATTCCATCCAGGATTTCTTTTGTGTTCAGACAAGCTATTCCCAATTTCACTGCAGTCTGCTGACAATTCCATTTAGCTGAGTTTCCAAATATATGCACTTCTTGCTGACTCTTCGGGTCCGGTGTTGGCTGATGAGCAACTTTAATAGGGGAAAATTTGTAACACCGAAGGCCCAAATAAAGAAACAAAAGAAACGACTAAAACAAAAGCACACAAGCATACTACTAATATAATTAATCAAGTAATCATCACATATTGCTGCTACTCACACAATAATATGCATGCACACCTAAGCACACAAATCTCGTAGAAACTCTGGTATTACGGTCTAATATGTTGTGGCGGTGTGCACGAAAATTATATCCATGTGTGAGGAGTTGGCATAACGAAGCCACACCAAGCACTGGCTGACCAGTGGCTGGATCTGGATGGATACACAGGTGAGAACGGACTTGACGATCAAGTAGCGAGACACAAAAGTCACAACCACCTCATTATCAAGCGTACGAAGGGAATCATACCCGTCCAAAGAATGAAATGACATGGCAAGATAACAATGGAAGACTAGGTAGGGTGGCGGTGGAAAAACAAGGCTCACTAGGATTGCCCTTTTTTGATAACCAAGATCAGCAAGGGTTTCCAAGGGGACGAGATGGATGGCATGATTCGGGATAGAAACAAGCCTATCACCGAAATAATATGGTGGGTGGCAGAAAAATATACGCGACACCTGAGCATAACTCCTGCAAATGGTGTCTGGAACTCTGGGTACCAGGGCATCACTCCACTGGGATAGAGATGACGCCGAACACCAAAGAGCAGACATGCTAAGAAAGAGGGTGCAGGCGGTGGACCGAAAATGATGCCGCCTACACTCACAAGATTAACCGTTAGTGACAAAATAATAATCTATATGCATGCTATGCGACAAACAAATGCAACAATCAAGTGCAACAAACCAACTGGGGTCTATACTACCGCTTTCTAAAGTTCGCGTGGGCTAGGGCATCCTATAGCCAGACCTGCTCTGATACCAAGCGCTGTGGCACCCCGGCTCAGAGAAAACCGGAAGGCCCCATATTCCAGCCCAGAGATCAAGGAGAAGTCTTCTGGAATACAACACTTCTTAGCATAGAACAAACCAGCTTTCTATTATTACACGAATACGATTACAAGGTCTTCGATATTACAATGAATAACATTGGCACGGCGACACTACGCCATCCTCAGTTTCTCTATGCAAGCAGCAGAACAACTCGAAGCAGCGGAATAACTCTAGCAGCGGAAAAACTACTGGCAGCGGAACAACGATGACGGTGGTGAACTCCAATCCGCAGGGACTCTGGCTAGAACGCTTATCCTAGCTCACAAACTAAGAATCCACGGCAAACAAGCATGCAATCCAGGCACGACCTGCAAGCTGGCATGACACGCTGGGTCAGTACATTGAATGTACTTGCAAGCTCACAATAAATAAGAATCAAGACAAACAACAACATGGAAATTATAGGTTAAGCAGGAATTAACATGAGATCTTCATAATAACAGGACATGAACAACATGACATCCAAAGTAGTACTCCCAAAATAATACTAGCTACCATCATGAAAATAATCATAATAGCCACTAAGAATCCAAAGGCAACATGAACATGATACCGCTACAACAATATGAGCATAACATGAACATATGAATCTGATGATACTAGCATGCAACATGATAACACTACATGCACCAATTATTCTGCTCGGGTTATCTCGTAACCATCACATGCAGCACTTACCAACCTCGGACATCACACGATCATCTCAGGATCAAATTAAGCTTGGTATAAACAATACCGTAGTAATCATTAAATGACCACAAGGAGCTTGTTCTTTACCCATGATTCTCGCACAACATCACGAATATCCAACAACTCGGTATCCTCGATACCACCGTGATCCTTCCGGTGATTGCAACCACGACCAACACTTGGTCTCAAACCGTGATCCTTACGGCGATCACAACCATGACCAATATTTGGCCCGCGATCCTTACGGCGATCACAACCAACTTATCTTATCTTCGAACCAGGGTTGTTATTAATCAAGTTATTATTAATATTGTTGACTCACGGTGGGACCGACATGAACTAGGCCCTTATCCGCGGGTGCGGCTATCGATATATTAATATACACTCTGCAGAGGTTAGCACATTGTACCCACACCACGTAACCCATGGCCTCGCACTCCCATAAGGGTGGACCAACGGCGATCCGACAAAACCGATCTATTGTCGTGACACTCTCCCGGCCACTCCGACCCACTCCCAACTGGGTTACTCCAGGGTGGCCCCGTGTCTACCAAAGACACCCCGACCACCGTCGTGGTCAAACTCCCTCATGGGGACCGGATCCATAAAAACAACAGGCACACAAGGTTATGTCTGCTTACCGGGCCAGGGTACGCACGCCCATAACCTTCCCTAGTTGGAGGCACCGGCGAGATGCATGACAATAGACCCAGTTAGGACCTTACCCATACGGTAAGCGTGGTTGCACTGGTCAGTTTCGATCTGGCGGCACCATGACTCAGCCAACAGTTGTTCAAGTTCAATTAAATCTGGTTAAACTTGAATGCAATATGCTGAGCCATGATAACATAACATGATGCATTTACAAAGCATGAGCATGATATCAACATAAGCACAGGATGCAACACAACTGTCCATCATGTCAACTATGAAATAATCTCAAACTGAACATGGCATAATGACGAGCATAGATATTACAAGTGCAACACTACTCAAAGTATAACATAACATGACCACTAGCATTAACCATAAATAACAGGCAAGAACTTATCAATAACATCACCCAGTAACACTTAACCAACTAACAGCAACGGAACAATGCCTATTAAAGTACTCGGTAACCGACGTTAGTCATGCACCGAAGAGCATGACCAACCCAACATGTACTACTATCAAGCATGGCAATATGAAAGTAATACTAACAACTAGCTGGGCATGATAACCAGGTGCATAACAACATAGCAAACAAGTAAGCACAATCCCAGAAGCATTTCCGAAACAACGATAACCATATTTTAAACAAGCAATCATTTAATAAATATTCAAGTTGAAAACCATGGCTACTGCATGACTATCATGCAAGTGGGTATTGTGGCTTGCCTGGGGATGAAGAATACTCCGGGAAGAAGTGCGGTGAAGCCGCGGAAAGATTTACCGGAAACAGTTCTCTCTCGGAGGGGCTGTTTACGTGCAAGGGCAAAAAGGTCATTTTCACAGTGGCAAACCATAGTGAAAATGCAACCAACAGAACAGGTTCGACGAGACGAAGAAATGGGCTTTGGAATCACCTCATTTGGAGTTATGGTTAAAAAGATATGAGGTGTTTTCTGCTAGGGACCCATGTGTAATGAAAAACTTCAAAATCTGGGCTTGGACAGAAAAGCAGAAAGCGCAATCAGCGAAATACACTTTCACTGAACTGAAAACGCATTCGGGGCTGAAGAAGAAAGGGAATACGCATCTTCTATAAAAAGGTATTCACCAGAAAATACGCTTTCAGAAGATGAAAACGTACTTTTGGGTTGTGCGCTTCCACTTATCCAGTAAGCAGGGCGGGGCCGCGGCGCTGTGCGGCTGACGGGCAGGTCCCACGGGCTGTGGGGCCCGTCACTTATCCACGCCGGCCGCCCGGGGTCAACGCTATTGAGGCTGCCGTGCAGGGCCCGCGGAGTCATCTCTCTCTCCTCGTGCGCCTGTCTTCCTCCTCCTGATGGGGACAGGAGCGAGGCGAGGCAGAGCGCTGCCGGCGAGGGCCCGGCCGGCTCCGGCCATCTCCCGCCTGGATGATGGCACCGGCGGGTGCGCAGTGGCCTGCCGCACCCATCCAGAGGGTCGGCCGGCGCCGGGGAGCAGTAGGGAGGCGGCGACGCACGGGAACAGAGGGCGCGGGCGAGGGCTCGGGTAGGAGGAGACCCGCGGCCATGGTTGTTCCGGCGATGAATGGTGGGTTGGGGGAGGAGCTATGGGGTCCGGGCAGTCCTCTGGAGAGGTCAGGTGGGAGGGAGAGGGCTCGGGTCGGCCGAATTTAGCCGAGGCCGTGCGGCGGCCATGGCGGCAATGGAGACTCCAGATAGCTCCTTGGGCTCGAGGGGATGGCTAGGCGGGACAGGAGGAGGGTTGTGAGGCTGGTGCTAAGCTCGGAGGTGCTCGGGGACGGCTTAAATAGCCAGCGGGGGAGGAGGTCGAGCTGGCACCGCCGCGGACGCGTGTCCGGCGCCGCGGACGCGTGTGCACCCGCTCGAGCTCGGGGGAAGGCGATGGGGGAGGCACAGGGGAGAGCTTCACGGGGCAGAGGAGACCAAGGGAGCGTAGAGAGAAGGATCTGGAAGCCATTAATGCATTGTCGGCACTGTGCACTCGTGGACGCGCGGCGGCTTGCGTCGGTGAGCAAGCGGACGGAGGGGGAGAGGGGTCCAGGTGATCGGCGACGACGAGAGGAGGACAATGGACATGCTCACGAGCTCGAAGACGCCGAGAGGAGGAGGGGGTCCAGCACAAACAGCATTCTGGGCGCGGCCATTGCACGCCAAAATGGTGGTCACCGCGCAGACTGGCATCAAGAAGAGCCAAAGGGCTGGCAATTGTTGTCTAGGGGTTGGTCCTTACTGGGTAGGTTGCAACCGTGGTGGTAGATTGGTTAAAAGTGACCCGGTTGAAAGGCAGCTAACACCTGAAGTTTACTGCAGTAAACTTGATCGTGTACTGCTGCTCAACAGGGAGGTGATTAGGTCAAATGGAGTTGTCTGGTAAGTTCAGGGTAAGAAGGACTTACATCCTGGTAACGTGGAGAGGATTTGGATCAAGGATTAATGGAGTTGCTTTGCAACTGCCAAATCTGGTCCAGAATGAAGATCATGATGATGCTCTCAAATGGAGAAGCCACTTGAGCTGAACTTTGCCAAGGCAGGCTTATTTGGCCATATGAAGATGCTGCAAAAGGTTTCATACCAATTGGATAGAAAAAATGGTACTTCCTTCACAAACATTTTCACTGACCAGAAACTTGCAAAAATTCTAGAGGACAAATGGCTTGATGAAACATGCCCAAAATGGGTGGAGGTAAGTTATATGGGTGAAATAAGGCCTAGAAAAATTGGTAGCCATAATGGAGCAAGATAAAATATACTTGCTTCACAATCTGAAATTTTGGGCAGAATCAAAGAATTGAAAGTGAGCTCACATGGAGGCATGAAAGGAGCTATTATTTGGTGGAGGGCTATGATATGATGATATGAGAGATCATGCAAAATGGCAACTCATTTGGATATGCCTAGCTTGTGCTTCCTTCACAAGCAGTTCCCTCAGACATGAACTTTGGAAAATCATAATTAAATGATTACTAGGCAAATGAGGTTGCACTTTGGCATGTGGCAATGATATGGACAGGAAAAGGTGTCCAAGGAGTTTGAGGTCAATTGGGAAAATATAAATGACACTTGCTTCACATTCTGCCATTTAGGGCAGAATAGGAAATGAATTATTTGAGCATGGTGATAAACATGACAAATGAAATATTTTGCCATATTTGAGAAAGATATGACCCAAAAAATTTATGAGAATTATTTGGGAATTTTAGGAGTGATGGAAATTAAGGTTGCTTCACAACCTAGGGCAATTTGGGTTATTCCTTTAATAGAAAAGGAATATTCCCAAGGAAAAGAATATTGGGATTTGGGCTAGGATGAAAATGACAGGGTCTATGGAAGGATTTGGGTATAACAAGCCACTCTGTAAGCAAAGAAGAAGGCATCGTCTTCTCTTTCTAGACCATAAAGCCACGGAAAAAGAAAACTCAAGCAAAAACCTCAGAAAAACAAAAGAAAAAGAAAGGGCCAAAAATCAGGCTGTCACAGTAGTGGAGCCCAGTTTGGACGATCGGGGATCTAGCAATTGGGGTTGTCTTATTTTATTTTGGTTCCGTAGTCGGACCTTGATTGTATTCTGGATGCTGTATGTTTAACTTGTATTTGTGTGAAGTGGCGATTGTAAGCCAACTCTTTGTCCCTTTCTTATTCAGTACATGGGATGTGTGAAGATTAACCCTCTTGCGACAAGCCTACCATGCGGCTATGCCTCTAAGTCGTGCCCTGACACGTGGGAGATATAGCTGCATTGTGGGTGTTACAATTAGTCCCCCCGGGGTTTCCGATAACCCCCCGGCACTCCGATATTTATCCGGTGACCCCGGAACTCATCCGGTGTCCGAATAACATCGTCCAATATATCAATCTTTATGTATCCACCATTTCGAGACTCCTCGTCATGTCTGTGATCTCATCTGGGACTCCGAAATATCCTCGGTACATCAAACCACATAAACCCATAAGAACGATCGTCATCGAATGTTAAGCGTGCGGACCCTATGGGTTCAAGAACTATGTAGATATGACCGAGACTCATCTCTGGTCAATAACCAATAGCAGAACCTGGATGCTCATATTGGTTCCTGCATATTCTATGAAGATCTTTATCGGTCAAACCGCATAACAACATACATTGTTCCCTTTGTCATCAGTATGTTACTTGCCCGAAATTCGATCGTCGGTATCTTAATACCTAGTTCAATCTCGTTACCGGCAAGTCTCATCACTACAAAAGAAATACACTTCCGTGATGATACGTGTTTGTCACAGTAGGTCGCGTCTTTTGTCATGCATGTACATCCATGACAAATTTTTGACAGAATCAAGATAGTCATACATGTGTTGTCATAGAAGTGTTCCATACATTACCAAAATTATCATCACGGAAGTGTCCACTTCCATGACGATAAATCGCGCGCCATAGAAGTGCTTTCTTCAAGGGTGACCGACACGTGGCATCCACCGTAACGGAACACTGTTAAGCTATCGGGTCGGGTTTTGGATCCGATAACCCGTTAACAGCCCCGACCAATGGGGATTTTCCACGTGTAAAATCATCATTGGCTGGAGGAGACACGTGTCAGGTCCACGTTGGCACAGGTGTCACCCATCCAATGGGCGAGATGCGCCTATGATATGTTGACACGTGGACCGGCCCATCAAGTTTAAATGGGCCGGCCCAACTGAAGGCCCACAAGATTTTGCGGACCATTATGGGCCGGCCCAGCTAAAGGCCCATGAGATTTTGCGGACCATAATGGGCTGGCCCAGCTAAAGGCCCATAAGATTTTGCGGGCCATAATGGGCCGATCCAGGTAAAGGCCCACAAGATTTGTGTGTGCCATAATGGGTCGGCCCAGGTAAAGGCCCACAAGATTCTTGCGGATCTTAATGGGCCGGCCTAGCTAAAGGCCCACAAGATTTCGCAGACATTAATGGGCCGGGCCAGCTGCAGGCCCACAAGATTTTGAGGACCCTAGTAGGCCGACCCATTAACTGGCTGCCATGTTTTGGGCCAAATGTCGGCCCATATTTGATCCGGTCCATTAATGGCCTGGCACGCTCTGGGCCTAATAGTGGCCCATATGAGATCCGGCCCGTTAAAAGCCTACCACGTTCTGCGCCAAATTACGGCCCAGATCAGGTCCGGCCCTTTAAGAGGCTTTGGGCTCAATTATGGCCCATATCAGATTCGGCCCGTCAACTGGACACTATGCTTTTGGCCCCACTTGCTAAAGGCCGACTTAGTAATTCAGCCTGATATTAGTTTTGGCCTGTTAAGGGCCCGTTTAACATTTTGGCCCTATATTAATTTCGGCATGTTAAAAGCTCGTCATATAGTTGGGCCTAACTATGGCCCGGTTTGCATCCGGCCTGCTTGCAGCCGATATCTGATTGGGCCAAACAAGGAACGAGACAATTTTGGCCTGTTACAAGCCCGTGTTTTGATTCGCACAATCATGGGCCGGGGTTCATTTCGGGCTGCTGCCGACCCGTGAGCTGTTCGGCACGTTTCAGGCCCAACCTACATCGTGATTGCATGATGGCCCGATTATGTACCGTAATTTTACGGTTTGGCCGGTTTACTGCGAAAACATGATATATATATATATACAGTAAAATAACTGCAGCATCATGAATAAGAAAAAACCTAGACTATACAATAAAGAAATTACGGCATATTACATCCACTGGGCATCAAAGTTCGCCACTATGATAATAAAGCACAAGCAGACAACAGATTACATACACTGGGCATCAAAGATCGCCACCAGTGCAAATAAACACGCTGACAAAATAATATACAAAACCGACAACACTTCAATAGAGTTCAAGAAAGGTTAGCCCTGCTGGGGAGATGCAGCACAAGCAGCTGAGCAAGATGATGAGACTACGCTTGTTCAACACTTATATCTTCCTCACTCTGAAAGATAAACAAGCAGACAGATGACAGGTTTTGCACATATCAGTGCTGATAATTCATCACATTTCTTACTGACGAATAAAGTGACACAGTTTAAAATTGCATTAACACAATATGGTATTGTTTAGGTCAAGACATGGCAGGAAATGACATTGTGAAGGAGTTGGCAGCTTCACGACACCACTGGATTACAGATCAAGAACTCATAAGTATCAATGGTTAGTGTGTTGTCAATTTATACCATTTCAGATTGGCAAATAAAGAGACGGTTTAAATAATAGTAGAATGATATGACATTGTTCATAGTTAAGACATTGCAGAATATGACATTGTGTTGTAGTGGGTAGGTTCACCACACCACTGGATTATGGATGAAGGACAGAAGCATACATGCAGTGCAAAAGAAGATCACTTGCTCTGTATATTTTAATTTACATGGTATGAATAAGGAACTTGGTTGTACAACTGAAAACTTAAATTGAGAAAGGACAAACTTTTGTTTATGAACTACATAATAAACTTTAAACAAGCAATTTGATGCAAACACCAAAAATAAACAGCTGTTGCAGTCATGCCTAACCAAATATATAACAGGCTCTATAAAGGCCTTGTCCATGTTGATGGGGGGGGGGGCTTCAAGAAGTTTACCACAGAATCTTCTTCAAAAGCATTGCCTTTATTCTACATTTTGTTAAGAGTAAATATAGATGTGATAATATACAAAAAAATGGAGAATATTTAAGATAAGATGAAGAGTGATGCTACATAACCAAGTAGCTATAAATGTAAGTGCAGCGATATAGGCAAAAGGTACAGCCAAGAGCAATGCACAACTAAACTTCTTCAGTACCAACATTATGGTAAGAGTAAATATAGATCTGATGTGTAGAAAATGGAGGGCAAAGGAAAATAAGCTGCAGAGTGATGGTACATGAACAACTACCTATCATTATAAGTACACTGATAAAGGACAGCATGTACTTACAAGAACAATGCAGAGTTAAAAAAACATTAGCATTGGATATATTCTACACTAATGTAACCATTCATACGAATCAGATAATTTGGAGCGAACAATTGATAAGCAAGCTATCATGCATACTGTTGTCACATAATGAACCAGGTATGTATGCAAGTACAGTGATACAGGACAACAGGTACTAATAAGAGCAAAGCAGCGGGCAGCATATTTGCGATATCCTGTCGTTCTTGTCAAACCGGAATTCTTCTTCGAGCAGATTTCCTATAAAAAAATCCGTAAGGCACATGCGGAAAAGTAGAAGTTCAAATTGTCATGTGATTTCATAGACAGTACCTCATCCTGGGAACGAGACCAGTGCATAACAAGGTTTTTCCATTCAATGTCTTCTAAATTTAGCACAGGAGACTTCACCGAAAATTCGTTTATAGACTTGCCATCAAAGTGTGATTTCCTCAGGTAACACCGATACTGCTGCAATGCTTCCTTGAAAAGCACAAGCAAGCTTTGCTCATCATGACTATCCAGATTGACCCTCGCCTAGTTACAACAATGTAATGTAAATCATTGATGTGTTCAATCAGCAGAAAACAGGAAAATAATAACCATGAATAATAGCACTTACACGTAAGTTGGACAGGAAGATGTGAAAATGGTGTTTGTCTTCACAATAATCTTCCCATGATGGGAATATATGCATGTAGTCCCTAACAACATTGAAAGCATTGTCTTTTAAACTGGGAATAAATGGAATGGGGTTCCAATCTGCAGGAATTGGCCGTCTCTGCAGTTGGGATAGGTCTTCGGCCGGTGGACTTGTTGTACTTTTTGCTGGAGTGGGATTTTTCTGTGGTATAGCTGGTGCTATGGCAAATGAAATTGGTATACCTTTTGCTGGAGTGCAGGTCCTGTGTGGTGGGGCTAGTGGTGTGGCCAGCGAAGTATGGGTACAGTCTGCTGGAGTCGGTCCTACGTTTTGTGTCACTGGTTGTACAACCAATATAAGTGGGGTGCTGTCTGATTTCTCCGGCACCACCATGTTTTTCAAGGACTTTGCTGGTGCTCCTTCAGGTTCGGCAATCACCCTCTTCCTTTTTGATGTCTGATGCACAAGAACAACATTTGAGTGGAAAACATGGTATGATGACAGATGGAATATGTATTGATAATGGATGGGCATGGCATCTCAACATATATGATGAGTAAACTAAGCAGATGGCGGTGCAACAAAGTAGAAGAAATGCAAGACAACATATGAAAGATACCCGCAATCAGTAAAAAATTGCCAAATTAGAACAAGCACATTGATGGGTGAACAGGACAGGCCATCTGCCTTTGACTCCTCGAGGTTAGAATAGTCATTAGGATCATATTCTGAACAAGAATCAACAGGTGGGGACCGTATGAGTTTCATTGCATCCAAAATGGCACTCAATGCCTTGGTGCCAATTTTGTAAGTCATTGCAGTGTTTAGCTTCAAGAGTGGACTGCTGCTAGTGCGACACAAAGCAGCTACACGGATCATAGTGTAGATATAACGGGAAAACCTTAAGCATCAGAGTAAAATCAGCAAAGTGGAACTTGCTGGAATATATGTGCTAGTATTGCCGGTACGGCTAGAAAGGCTTCGGATACCAGCTCTCTTCAAGTGAAGGTGTGGTACTGTTAATATCAGTGTAACTCTCAAAGGCGACATAGCTCCCCCCATTTCCTTGCTATTCTTATAGGATTCAAGTGGGCAGGCCACTACAAATCATATTCCTATGTTTACAAGATCCTACGAATCAAAGAGGTTCAAAGTGTCCATCACAACCGACCGTATAGACCTCTACACTGCAAATGTCCCTGCTCATCTTCAATACAAGTAACATATTGTACTACTATCATACTCCCTCTGTTCCAAAATATAAGTCTTGGTAGAGATTTCCACTATGGATCACATACAGATGTATCCAGATACATCTTAGAGTGTAGATTCACTCATTTTGCTCCATACGTAGTCCATGGTGGAATCTATACAAAGGCTTGTATTTAGGAAAGGAGAGAGTACATATTAAAAAAGAACGGAAGAGGAACATGGTAAAGAAGAGCAAGCAGATTTTGATAATAAAATGTTGGTTGCGTAGTGCCCACACATGATGAACCAGAGCGCATTAAGAATGCAACTCCAAACTGTCTCTCGACCATTTCACGCGGTTGGATGAAGATCCTGCGTCTCCTAACCCTTCTCCTTCCTTGTCTCTGATTCTTCCCATACAAAACACTGCACGGGCCGCCGGCCAGACCACCGGCCCCCACCGCCTGTGTTCCTCCGCCACCCCCACCCCCACCCCCGCCCCAACCCCCACCCGCGTCGTGTTTCCTTCATTCGGCGAGGCCCCACAACCACCCGAGCCCCTTCGATCGCACCGGCGAACTCCGGCGAGCTCTGAAAAATCGACTGACCCAATTTTGAAATTTAGCCTACTGTGATTTAACTAGTTTGGAATATAAAAGGGGAAAACCATAAGCACTGGGAGTATAGTGTTGAGCATGCCATGGCGAATCTGAAGGTGCAAACTGGACAAAGGCAACTTCGCAACCAAGACAAGAAATCAGAGTAAAGCAGTGGCGATCTATTTTCTTGTTGCGATAAATAAGTTGAGTAGATACGGAAGATTACCACCTCTGGTGCGGCGCCATGTACACATCTGCTGAGAATTAGACGGTGGCGGTGGGTGCGATGGACGAGATGGTTGTAGGAGCGGCGCCAGCAAGGTGGACGACGGCGGGGATGAAGTGAGAGGACGGGATGCAAGGATCCCGGTCCGAAACCGTGGATGAGAGAGGTCAATCTCTTGTAATGGACGGCAGCGGGGTGGGGGTATCAGCTCCGGCATGGTGGAGGAGGACGGCGGTGGATGGGGTGGCGGACGGCGGCGGACAGAGGAGGGTGGGGCGGAGAGGGTGTTTTGGCGCCCACAGAGTACGAATGGGGAAAAGGGAGGTAGAGAGGAAGGGGGGAACCATGTATTCAGGGCACGCTTGTCTCAAATGCGAGGAAATTTACAAACTTAGCCCCCGTTTCAAATTTCTACTACATCACAACAACATTAGTCGGTTGGGGATAGGACGGTAATCTCGCATACACTGAATATTTGCCGACGAGAGTTTGTTTTTGGCGCCCACCGTGTATGAATATGAATCGGGGAGGGAGTCGATTTCGGCCGAGGACACACTGTGTTTTGGCGCCCACCGTGTATGAATCCGGGTGAGAGGCGGTTACGTCACGTTTGGGTGAAATTAAAAACCTACCCCTATCGAAACTTATAGAAGTCCAGCAGATAGGCTTTGCGTGGCAGGGATAGGCAGTAGTGATTTCCATCTCGCAGATTTTGGTTTCGGGCGGTTACTGTGACTTTCCCCGCTTCGTTCAAATTTTGCAGAGTGCACGTTTACCCTGCCAACTCAATTAGAATCTCGTTTGTATTCTATTTTTTTCGGGCGGGGTCCATTTTCAATTGGAATTACATTCTATATACATCATTTTTATATATACTTTCAAAAGCACAACAAAGAATTCTGCTCCTTTATATGTATAATATGATTTACAAATACAACAATGTCGAAATCTTAAGGTTGAATTCGATTTTTTTAACCAAATTATGTTTTACTAAAATGTATGGATCAGTAATATCTACATATTAAATAACATAGATGTGCGTGAATTCATATGAGTATGCATGTTTGATAGATCAATTTTGGTTCGAGTATGGATTACATGTATCATCATCTCGAATTCAAATATTTGAATCCCTTTTTTGTTCACTCCTTTCATGCCCATCTCTCTCGCATGCATGCTCCTTCAGGTAGCTATCACTCTCTTTTCTCCAGCTCACCCGCACTCTCACTTCATGTTTCTCCTATCCTTGCAAACATGGTATATCGACGTCTCCTTTGAGAAGTGTCACACTCTCCCTATCATTATACATTACACGGTTTTCATTATCTCTCACGTCTCTATTGTTCTCTGGTATCGCTCGGTACCTAAGCTTTCTTTTTCACTGCCACACACACAGTCTCCACTCGTCTTTCACTTTGTCTTTCTCTCTATGGGATTCTCTCACACACCCTATATGTCTCTACATATGAATCATACCACTAAAATTACTCTCTCTCTCTCTCTCCTGTAGACACAACATTTGTTGCGGTCTCCTTTTTGTCTCCATCCCAGACTGACATTATTCATTTGTTTACCGATCAGACAACCCCGACTACCGTCTCCTCTCTCTCTCTCTCTCACAGACACACACACACACAACTCCTGCTTCCACTCCCCTTCCCGACTACCGTCTCTCTCTCACACACACAAAACTCTCGCTTTCGCACCCCGAATCGTATTTCTCTCACAAAAATTTATCGACTAGCTAGCCTCTAGATAGGTTTATACACCCGCACACTCGTGCTTCCACCATCGCATACATGTCTCTCTCCCGCTCCTTGTATCTATGTAGATTTTTCTTCCCATCTTGAGACACGCCCTCTCGATTGTGCACACACACACTATTGCCTCATTTTAAGCTGATACCTATCGCACACACACTCCTTGTGTCTTTGTCACACATGCACTCCGTACTCCTCCACTCTCCCTCTCTCTCACACACACATGGGCTTTTTGCAACAACTAGCAAGATGCCCATGCGTTGCACGGAACATCAAGATGCATTTGTATGAGTAGTTTATCTTGAGGGGGAAAAGGATGAACGAGGGAAGGCCTTATTTGCAAATGTGGAGAGGGGTGTGGGTATCTTTTTGCAAAATTGCCATAGTTTCCTTCCTATCCGTCAGATATAGATCGGGCGACCTATATTGCAGGATGGCAGGCACACGATCATCACCGACAATGCTTTTTATAAGAGTAGGGATAAAAAATAGAGTTGGTGATGATGGTGGGCCTGCCATCCTGCAATGTAGGTCGTCCGATTTATATCTGACGGATAGGAAGGAAAATATGGCAATTTACCCGCACTCTTCACCATATTTGCAGATAAGGCCTTCCCTCGTTAATCCTTTTCTTCCACAAGATTTTGATGTTCCGTGCAACGCACGGGCATCTTGCTAGTAAGAGTAGAAATTAGACATATACCACTTCTCGAATCTTGAAACCAACAACATTCCTCCCTTATCTCATCAAAACCGCCAAAGGAATATATTTTGAGTGAAACATAACATATTTTTAGTGATATACGTATTTCAAAACTAGACTTTCTTTCTATCAAATCGGTGAATATGTATTAATCTACTTTGATCATGTGGCAATGCATTGGCACATTGCTAGTAGTTATTATAATTTTTTGGACACCAGACAAACGGTCGAGTACATATACGAAGAGAAGAGGAGCACGCACGCAGTCGGCCTCTCGTTGTCTCGCACACATGAGTGTTACGTAAAGGCGACGTTAACAAATAAACCCTAAAACCCTAGGTGCACGATTGCTGCATTCGCGGGTACCGGGTACGTGGTGAAGCACCTTTGTAGGAATAGTCAGCTCGCGTGATAATTTGATCCGTAGGAGTTGATGGTCGGGATCACAGGTGAACGACTTGGAGCACAGTGGCTCGCCAGTTGCCACAGATCGAGTAGCCACGTTTAAAATATCGTTTTTTAGCGGGGTTGAGAGTTCCAATTTTCAATGGCGTGTTATAAGTAGTAAGTAGTTTTTAGAACGATTGGTATGGAGCGAAAATGGAATTCATAGTACTACGTACCTCCTTGGCGTATGGTTGTATGGTTTTTTTGCGATGGAGGTTGTATGGGTTTATGTTGCGAGATGTTGAACCTGGTAGTTCTAGGGCAAATACTATGGTTTAGATTTAGATGCTGGTTTTCAGTAATGAAAATCGGAAGGGGAAACCCTTCTTTGATTAAAAAAACTACTACCTCCATTCTGGTTTACTAGTCCCCATCATACTTTGGGTCAAAGTTTGTCCACGAATTTTACTTGTAAAATGTGAATGGAAAACGAGATTTTATTATACCCAAACAAAAAGGACTAGAGGGAGTGATTGCTCTGACACGGACGCAGCCTCTCATAGCGTAGGCATTGAACCGACGCGCCGGCCAAGAGGGCCGCACTCACTGCAGGCCCGGCTGAGCACGCCTCCTCGCCGTGTGCAACCAGCTTAAGACTGCCCTGCCTGCCTTCATTGAATCCGTGCGTGTGCCGGCAACACGTCCTTCCGCGAGCCGGCAGGCATTTTAGAACACAAAAAATGACTAAAATATAATTAATTTACGCATGGTCTTGACTTGTGCACTGGTAGCAGGAACTTGTAGAGGATTTTCTTTATTTATAACTCTCCTCACATTTTTTTGGCTTTGAAGTGAATCATGGTTGTGGACATTATGTATGAATGTGCAGATATCTGTGAACATGAGTTTGATGTGGAAGTTGAACTTGGAATGTCGGGCTTGCGCGTGAACTATACCATGTCCAATGCTTCATCTGTTATTGTTTGGAAAGTAATTGTTGTTATTACATGACCCAAAAAAAACATTTGGTGCCACATTAGTAGATGCACGAACATCACAACAGGCATGCTGACTGGATAAACATTTGAACCTAGCTATTATGAAGGAAATTTTGTATTGACAACAGTTTTAGATAGCAGGAGACGCCTAGCCTGCTCTGCCTCTGCTAGCTTATTTCTGGCTTCTTCCATCTCTTCTTTGGCTTGGGTGAAGAGAGCATTTGATTTCCCTTTTCGCTTCTTCAGGAATTTAGCTACATTCTCAAGGGCTGCTGCACGCTTTCTTTCAGCCTTTACTAATGCCACGAGGACACGAACAGCTGACGATACCACTGTTGGGGAACGTAGTAATTTCAAAAAAGTTCCTACGCACATGCAAGATCATGGTGATGCATAGCAACGAGAGGGGAGAGTGTTGTCCACGTACCCTCGTAGACCGAAAGCGGAAGCGTTAGCACAACACGGTTGATGTAGTCGTACGTCTTCACGATCTGACCGATCAAGTACCAAACGCACGACACATGCGAGTTCTGCACATGTTCAACTCGATGACGTCCCTCGAACTCCGATCCAGCCGAGTGTTGATGGAGAGTTTCGTCAGCACGACGGCGTGGTGACGATGATGATGTTCTACCAACGCAGGGCTTCGCCTAAGCACCGCTACGATATGACCAAGGTGGATTATGGTGGAGCGGGCACCGCACACGGCTAAGAGATCAAGAGATCAATTGTTGTGTCTTTGGGGTGCCCCCTGCCCCCGTATATAAAGGAGTGGAGGAGGGGGAGGGCCGGCCCTCTCTATGGCGTGCCCTAGGGGAGTCCTACTCCCACCGGGAGTAGGATTCCCCCTTTCCTAGTAGAACTAGGAGCCCTTCCAAGTAGTAGGAGTAGGAGGGAAGGAAAGGGAAGGGAAAAGGAGAAGGAAGGGGGCGCCCCCCTCCCTAGTCCAATTCGGACCAGCCCATGGGGAGGGGTGCGGCCACCCTTTGAGGCCTTTCTTTCCTTTCCCGTATGGCCCATTAAGGCCCAATACGAATTCCCGTAACTCCCCGGTACTCCCGAAAATACCCGAATCACTCGGAACCTTTCCGATGTCCGAATATAGTCGTCCAATATATCGATCTTTACGTCTCGACCATTTCGAGACTCCTCGTCATGTCCCCGATCTCATCCGGGACTCCGAACTCCTTCGGTACATCAAAACACATAAACTCATAATATAACCGTCATCGAACTTTAAGCGTGCGGACCCTACGGGTTCGAGAACTATGTAGACATGACCGAGACACGTCTCCGGTCAATAACCAATAGCGGAACCTGGATGCTCATATTGGCTCCTACATATTCTACGAAGATCTTTATCGGTCAAACCGCATAACAACATACGTTGTTCCCTTTGTCATCGGTATGTTACTTGCCCGAGATTCGATCGTCGGTATCTCAATACCTAGTTCAATCTCGTTACCGGCAAGTCTCTTTACTCGTTCCGTAACACATCATCCCGCAACTAACTCATTAGTTGCAATGCTTGCAAGGCTTATAGTGATGTGCATTACCGAGTGGGCCCAGAGATACCTCTCCGACAATCGGAGTGACAAATCCTAATCTCGAAATACGCCAACCCAACAAGTACCTTCGGAGACACCTGTAGAGCACCTTTATAATCACCCAGTTACGTTGTGACGTTTGGTAGCACACAAAGTGTTCCTCCGGTAAACGGGAGTTGCATAATCTCATAGTCATAGGAACATGTATAAGTCATGAAGAAAGCAATAGCAACAAACTAAACGATCAAGTGCTATGCTAACGGAATGGGTCAAGTCAATCACATCATTCTCCTAATGATGTGATCCCGTTAATCAAATGACAACTCATGTCTATGGCTAGGAAACTTAACCATCTTTGATTCAACGAGCTAGTCAAGTAGAGGCATACTAGTGACATACTGTTTGTCTATGTATTCACACATGTATTATGTTTCCGGTTAATACAATTCTAGCATGAATAATAAACATTTATCATGATATAAGGAAATAAATAATAACTTTATTATTGCCTCTAGGGCATATTTCCTTCAGTCTCCCACTTGCACTAGAGTCAATAATCTAGTTCACATCGCCATGTGATTTAACATCAATAGTTCACATCACCATGTGATTAACACCCATAGTTCACATCGTCATGTGACCAACACCCAAAGGGTTTACTAGAGTCAATAATCTAGTTCACATCGCTATGTGATTAATACCCAAAGAGTACTAAGGTGTGATCATGTTTTGCTTGTGAGGGAAGTTTAGTCAACGGGTCTGCTACATTCAGATCCGTATGTATTTTGCAAATTTCTATGTCAACAATGCTCTGCACGGAGCTACTCTAGCTAATTGCTCCCACTTTAAATATGTATCCAGATTGAGACTTTGAGTCATCTGGATCAGTGTCAAAACTTGCATCGACGTAACCCTTTACGACGAACCTTTTGTCACCTCCATAATCGAGAAACATATCCTTATTCCACTAAGGATAATTTTGACCAATGTCCAGTGATCTACTCCTAGATCACTATTGTACTCCCTTGCCAAACTCAGGGCAGGGTATACAATAGGTCTGGTACACAGCATGGCATACTTTATAGAACCTATGGCTAAGGCATAGGGAATGACTTTCATTCTCTCTCTATCTTCTGCCGTGGTCGGGTTTTGAGTCTTACTCAACTTCACACCTTGTAACACAGGCAAGAACTCCTTCTTTGACTGTTCCATTTTGAACTACTTCAAAATCTTGTCAAGGTATGTACTCATTGAAAAACTTATCAAGCATCTTGATCTATCTCTATAGATCTTGATGCTCAATATGTAAGCAGCTTCACCGAGGTCTTTCTTTGAAAAACTCCTTTCAAACATTCCTTTATGCTTTGCAGAATAATTCTACATTATCTCCGATCAACAATATGTCATTCACATATACTTATCAGAAATGTTGTAGTGCTCCCACTCACTTTCTTGTAAATACAGGCTTCACCGCAAGTCTGTATAAAACTATATGCTTTGATCAACTTATCAAAGCGTATATTCCAACTCCGAGATGCTTGCACCAGTCCATAGATGGATCGCTGGAGCTTGCATATTTTGTTAGTACCTTTAGGATTGACAAAACCTTCTGGTTGCATCATATACAACTCTTCTTTAATAAATCCATTAAGGAATGCAGTTTTGTTTATCCATTTGCCAGATTTCATAAAATGCGGCAATTGCTAACATGATTCGGACAGACTTAAGCATAGATACGAGTGAGAAACTCTCATCGTAGTCAACACCTTGAACTTGTCGAAAACCTTTTTGCGACAATTCTAGCTTTGTAGATAGTAACACTACTATCAGCGTCCGTCTTCCTCTTGAAGATCCATTTAATCTCAATGGCTCGCCGATCAATGGGCAAGTCAATCAAAGTCCATACTTTGTTCTCATACATGGATCTCATCTCAGATTTCATGGCCTCAAGCCATTTCGCGGAATCTGGGCTCATCATCGCTTCCTCATAGTTCGTAGGCTCGTCATGGTCAAGTAACATGACCTCCAGAACAGGATTACCGTACCACTCTGGTGCGGATCTCACTCTGGTTTACCTATGAGGTTCGGTAGCAACTTGATCTGAAGTTACATGATCATCATCATTAGCTTCCTCACTAATTGGTGTAGTAGTCACAGGAACATATTTCTGTGATGAACTACTTTCCAATAAGGGAGCAGGTACAGTTACCTCATCAAGTTCTACTTTCCTCCCACTCACTTCTTTCGAGAGAAACTCCTTCTCTAGAAAGGATCCATTCTCAGCAACGAATATCTTGCCTTCGGATCTGTGATAGAAGGTGTACCCAACATTTTCTTTTGGGTATCCTATGAAGACGCACTTCTCCGATTTGGGTTTGAGCTTATCAGGTTGAAACTTTTTCACATAAGCATTGCAACCTCAAACTTTAAGAAACGACAGCTTAGGTTTCTTGCCAAACCATAGTTCATACGGTGTCGTCTCAACGGATTTAGATGGTGCCCTATTTAACGTGAATGCAGTTGTCTCTAATGCATAACCCCAAAACGATAGTGGTAGATCGGTAAGAGACATCATAGATCGCACCATATCTAATAAAGTACGGTTATGACGGTCGGACACACCATTACACTGTGGTGTTCCAGGTGGCGTGAGTAGTGAAACTATTTCACATTGTTTTAACTGAAGGCCAAACTCTTAACTCAAATATTTTACCTCTGCGATCATATCGTAGAAACTTTTATTTTCTTATTACGATGATTCTCCACTTCACTCTGAAATTCTTTGAACTTTTCAAATGTTTCAGACTTGTGTTTCATTAAGTAGATATACCCATATCTGCTCAAATCATCTGTGAAGGTCAGAAAATAACGATACTTGCCGTGAGCCTTAACACTCATCGGACCGCATACATCAGTATGTATTATTTCCAATAAGTCAGTTGCTCGCTCCATTGTTCCGGAGAACGGAGTCTTAGTCATCTTGCCCATGAGGCATGGTTCGCAAGCATCAAGTGATTCATAATCAAGTGATTCCAAAAGTCCATCAGCATGGAGTTTCTTCATGCGCTTTACACCAATATGACCTAAACGGCAGTGCCACAAATAAGTTGCACTATCATTATTAACTTTGCATCTTTTGGTTTCAATATTATGAATATGTGTATCACTACGATCGAGATCCAACGAACCATTTTCATTGGGTGTGTAACCATATAAGGTTTTATTCATGTAAACAGAACAACAATTTATTCTCTTACTTAAATGAATAACCGTATTGCAATAAACATGATCAAATCATATTCATGCTCAACGCAAACACCAAATAACACTTATTTAGGTTCAACACTAATCCCGAAAGTATAGGGAGTGTGCGATGATGATCATATCAATCTTGGAACCACTTCCAACACACATCGTCACTTCACCCTTAACTAGTCTCTGTTCATTCTGCAACTCCCGTTTCGAGTTACTACTCTTAGCAACTGAACCAGTATCAAATACCGAGGGGTTGCTACGAACACTAGTAAAATACACATCAATAATCTGTATATCAAATATACCTTTGTTCACTTTGCCATCCTTCTTATCCGCCAAATACTTGGGGCAGTTCCGCTTCCAGTGACCAGTCCCTTTGCAGTAGAAGCACTTAGTCTCAGGCTTAGGACCAGACTTGGGCTTCTTCACTTGAGCAGCAACTTTCTTGCCGTTCTTCTTGAAGTTCCCCTTCTTCCCTTTGCCCTTTTCTTGAAACTAGTGGTCTTAACTACCATCAACACTTGATATTTTTCTTGATTTCTACCTTCGTTGATTTCAGCATTACGAAGAGCTTGGGAATCGTTTCCGTTATCCCTTGCATATCATAGTTCATCACGAAGTTCTACTAACTTGGTGATGGTGAGTAGAGAATTCTATCAATCACTATCTTATATGGAAGATTAATTCCCACTTGATTCAAGCGATTGTAGTACCCAAACAATCTGAGCACATGCTCACTGCTTGAGCTATTCTCCTCCATCTTTTTAGCTATAGAACTTGTTGGAGACTTCATATCTCTCAACTCGGGTATTTGCTTGAAATATTAACTTCAACTCCTGGAACATCTCATATGGTCCATGACATTCAAAACGTCTTTGAAGTCCCGATTCTAAGCCGTTAAGCATGGTGCACTAAACTATCAAGTAGTCATCATATTGAGCTACCCAAACATTCATAACGTCTGCATCTACTCCTGCAATAGGTCTGTCACCTAGCGGTGCATCAAAGACATAATTCTTCTGTGCAGCAATGAGGATAATCCTCAGATCACGGATCCAATCCGCATCATTGCCACTAATATTTTTCAACATAATTTTTCTCTAGGAACATAATAAACTGGGAGCAACATCGCGAGCTATTGATCTACAACATAGATATGCTAATACTATCAGGACTAAGTTCATGATAAATTAAAGTTCAATTAATCATATTACTTAAGAACTCCCACTTAGACAGACATCCCTCTAATCTTCTAAGTGATCACGTGATCCATATCAACTAAACCATGTCCGATCATCACGTGAGATGGAGTAGTTTCAATGGTGAACATCACTATGTTGATCATATCTACTATATGATTCACGCTCGACCTTTCGGTCTCCGTGTTCCGAGGCCATATCTGTTATATGCTAGGTTTGTCAAGTTTAACCTGAGTATTCCGCGTGTGCAACTGTTTTGCACCCGTTGTATTTGAACGTAGAGCCTATCACACCCGATCATCACGTGGTGTCTCAGCACGAAGAACTTTCGCAACGGTGCATACTCAGGGAGAACACTTATACCTTGATAATTTAGTGAGAGATTATCTTATAAAGCTACCGCCGAACTAAGCAAAATAAGATGTATAAAAGATAAACATCACATGCAATCATAATATGTGACATGATATGGCCATCATCATCTTGTGCCTTTGATCTCCATCTCCAAAGCATCGTCATGATCTCCATCGTCACCGGCATGACACCATGATCTCCATCATCTTGATCTATATCAATGTGTCGTCACATGGTTGTCTCGCCAACAATTGCTCTTGCAACTATTGCTATCGCATAGCGATAAAGTAAAGCAATTATTTGGCGCTTGCATCTTATGCAATAGAGAGATAACCATAAGGCTTTTGCCTGTTGCCGATAACTTCAACAAAACATGATCATCTCATACAACAACTTATATCTCATCACGTCTTGACCATATCACATCACAACATGCCCTGCAAAAACAAGTTAGACGTCCTCTACTTTGTTGTTGCAAGTTTTACGTGGCTGCTACGGGCTGAGCAAGAACCGTTCTTACCTACGCATCAAAACCACAACGATAGTTTGTCAAGTTGGTGCTGTTTTAACCTTCGCAAGGACCGGGCGTAGCCACACTCGGTTCAACTAAAGTTGGAGAAACTGACACCCGCCAGCCACCTGTGTGCAAAGCATGTCGGTAGAACCAGTCTCGCGTAAGCGTACGCGTAATTTCGGTCCGGGCCGCTTCATCCAACAATACCGCCGAACCAAAGTGTGACATGCTGGTAAGCAGTATGACTTATATCGCCCACAACTCACTTGTGTTCTACTCGTGCATATTACATCAACGCATAAAACCTGGCTCGGATGCCACTGTTGGGGAACGTAGTAATTTCAAAAAATTTCCTACGCACACGCAAGATCATGGTGATGCATAGCAACGAGAGGGGAGAGTGTTGTCCACGTACCCTTGTAGACCGAAAGCGGAAGCGTTACACGAACCAGTTGATGTAGTCCGTACGTCTTCACGATCCGACCGATCAAGTACCGAACGCACGGCACCTCTGAGTTCTGCACACGTTCAACTCGATGACGTCCCTCGAACTCCGATCCAGCCGAGTGTTGAGGGAGAGTTTCGTCAGCACGACGGCGTGGTGACGATGATGATGTTCTACCGACGCAGGGCTTCGCCTAAGCACCGCTACGATATGATCGAGGTGGATTATGGTGGAGGGGGGCACCGCACACGGCTAAGAGATCAAGAGATCAATTGTTGTGTCTTTGGGGTGCCCCCTGCCCCGTATATAAAGGAGTGGAGGAGGGGGAGGGCCGGCCCTCTCTATGGCGCGCCCTAGGGGAGTCCTACTCCCACCGGGAGTAGGATTCCCCCTTTCCTAGTAGAACTAGGAGCCCTTCCAAGTAGTAGGAGTAGGAGGGAAGGAAAGGGAAGGGAAAAGGAGAAGGAAGGAAGGGGGCGCCCCCCTCCCTAGTCCAATTCGGACCAGCCCATGGGGAGGGGTGCGGCCACCCTTTGAGGCCTTTCTCTCCTTTCCCGTATGGCCCATTAAGGCCCAATACGAATTCCCGTAACTCCCCGGTACTCCCGAAAATACCCGAATCACTCGGAACCTTTCCGATGTCCGAATATAGTCGTCCAATATATCGATCTTTACGTCTCGACCATTTCGAGACTCCTCGTCATGTCCCCGATCTCATCCGGGACTCCGAACTCCTTCGGTACATCAAAACACATAAACTCATAATATAACCGTCATCGAACTTTAAGCGTGCGGACCCTACGGGTTCGAGAACTATGTAGACATGACCGAGACACGTCTCCGGTCAATAACCAATAGCGGAACCTGGATGCTCATATTGGCTCCTACATATTCTACGAAGATCTTTATCGGTCAAACCGCATAACAACATACGTTGTTCCCTTTGTCATCGGTATGTTACTTGCCCGAGATTCGATCGTCGGTATCTCAATACCTAGTTCAATCTCGTTACCGGCAAGTCTCTTTACTCGTTCCGTAACACATCATCCCGCAACTAACTCATTAGTTGCAATGCTTGCAAGGCTTATAGTGATGTGCATTACCGAGTGGGCCCAGAGATACCTCTCCGACAATCGGAGTGACAAATCCTAATCTCGAAATACGCCAACCCAACAAGTACCTTCGGAGACACCTGTAGAGCACCTTTATAATCACCCAGTTACGTTGTGACGTTTGGTAGCACACAAAGTGTTCCTCCGGTAAACGGGAGTTGCATAATCTCATAGTCATAGGAACATGTATAAGTCATGAAGAAAGCAATAGCAACAAACTAAACGATCAAGTGCTATGCTAACGGAATCGGTCAAGTCAATCACATCATTCTCTAATGATGTGATCCCATTAATCAAGTGACAACTCATGTCTATGGCTAGGAAACTTAACCATCTTTGATTCAACGAGCTAGTCAAGTAGAGGCATACTAGTGACATACTGTTTGTGTATGTATTCACACATGTATTATGTTTCCGGTTAATACAATTCTAGCATGAATAATAAACATTTATCATGATATAAGGAAATAAATAATAACTTTATTATTTCCTCTAGGGCATATTTCCTTCATCCACCTGGCTTGTGTGTAATCCAGCATCATCTGGGAATTTGCACCTTGTGTCTAATCTAGCATCATTAGGGAAATGTCACCTTGTGTGTAATCCAGCCTCATTTTGGAAACATGATCTCGAGGTTGACCATACTTCCCTCCTCGCAGGAACTGCATCCTGACATGAAGTTACTTCTTTTTTAGATCAATACTCAGAGCAACCTAGATCCATTTAGTAGAAGCAAGATAAACAGAACTCGGAGAGGTGAATTCAAAAGGAAAAAAAATTAAAACAGACTACAAGGTGAGAACACCCACTTCCTACATCAAGCTAAAAATGAAAGCATCAGGACGATTAAGACTCTTCTTATTACACATCGAAGAACACCACGCTTAAGAGTAACAGAAACTACAACATATACACATCGAAGAACACAAGGCTACACAAAAGTAATTGAAAGGGTGTTACTTACCAAAGCTCGTTTTACAGGTTCGGTGCAGCTCCTCTTTAACTTTGCACACTCCTTGAAGATGTCCTGAATATCCCGTGTTTGGTCTTCATTGCTCCTCTGCATGTTAGCACTCATGGTTTCAAAATCTCAACATGGCAAGAAAAATATACTACTAGTAATACTCGCGCATCTTGTGGGCAACATTAAAGCACTCGTCTGTCATGTTAGAGCATCTCCAACAGAATCGCAACACGCGGCGCTTTAAAAATCTCAACATGCTATCTCTACTCTCTTCTCTAGTGTTATATTTATTTAGTATTTATCTCTACTTCCTTTACTATCTACTTTTTTTCTCTATACTTGTTTTCTTGCAATATAGGCCATCCGATTTATATCTGACAGATAGGAAGGAAACAAATGGGAATTTCGCAAAAAGATACCCATACTCCTCTCTAGATTTGCAAATAAGGCCTTCCCTCGTTCATCCTTTTCTCCCACAAGATAAACTACTCATACAAATGCATCTTGATGCGTGCAACGCATGTGCATCTTGCTAGTTCTAAAAACCTTTCCATCATTTGCCACACTACTGGTTGCAGATGATAAACCTACCCAAGCACAGAGCGATACAAGAGCGACGCGCAATCAAGCTGATATTCTGTTGGACAATGGAGGCTATAACCAATTACTTTTACGGGAACAATAGCACCCAGGAAATTTGAAGGGTAGGTATGAAAAAAATTGGAACTGCACATGTACTGCTAAGTGATTCAATACACACATTACCAATCAAGGAGGAGAACGATGGTCACGGCAGCCTCTGTGAGTCATGGTCGGCAACATGAGTCAGTTCATTCTCCACGACGGTGGTACTTCTGCGCTTGGCGTCGGCTTCCGGGAAGCAGATTCGAGACCGTGGAAGACGATGCCGGGGAAGAGGCTCCGTGTACGACGACGACGGTTGACCGGCTCTAGTGCGGCGTACGAGGTCGTCGATGAGGCAGATGCACTGCGGTGGACGAGTGTGCCGATGTAAAGGGGAGGAGCACGAAGGCTGCGGTGCCATGGAGAAGTCTATTTTGCGGTGGGTATAGAAAATGGGGAGTATTCAGGTGTACTACTCTGGGTGCCAGGGTGGGGTTGGCTGGGTAGGGTGAACCTGAAGTTACGAAAACAGCCCCCTACCAAGCGTCATCCGTAGGCCTGTTACGAAGGCTATGATGGTAACTTCCCACTGCTCGAATCAGGGTCGCGGGAGATTTTCCCGCCGACCTCAAAATTTTGTGACACTGGACTCCCCGTGTGGCGTGTTGAGTGATTCGGCTAAGCAACTAGCGAGTAGTAGTAGTAAACTCTACATATTAGGTTTGATCGAAGTCAAACTTCCTAAAGTTTGACCAAGTTTATAGAAAAATATAAACATTTACCATAACAAATATGTATGATGTGAAAGTAAATTCAATAATGAATCTAATGGTATTTATTTGTTATTGTATATGTTAATATTTTTTGTTATAAGCTTTCTGAGAGTTTACAAAACTTGACTTTAACCAATGCTAATACGCGGACTTAAATAAAAATGGAGGGAGTACACATTTGTTTTCTTAGTTTGCAATGAACTAATCATTTGTTGAAATTGTGAAATAAATATATTAGGCTATTGACTTCGAATGTAATGGTCTATACAATTCAATAGTTACAATCATTGTCGAATCCCAAGATGTATACAAGGTCTATAGTACTTCACAACATGCTCAGACTCACATAATCCCAGTCAAATGAGAATCTAAATGCTTTTCATAGTTATTACTTTGTAGGATGCAACAAAAACAACCATAACTCTACATCAGCTATTATAGAAGCAACATTTTGACATATCCCAATGTGTGAATGAAACATGCAGAGAGAGCTTTTGAAGATGGAGCAGATAGGGCGAGAAATATTGTATGTATGTGGATGAGAGAGTAGGAGAGAAACCTAACGAGACAGAGAGAGAGAGATAGAGAGAGAAAGAGAGAGGAAGAAGTTAGGTCTGTGAGAAAGATGGATACATGTAATATACATGAGATGCGTGTGCATATGGATTCTGTATACGTGGAAGGAGAAGAGACAACATGTCTGATGAGAGAGCTGGAAAAACATGGACGAGAGGGGAAGGATCTCGTGGGTTGAGGGATTGACAATTTTGTGCGGGGGAGAGAGGGATTGGTAATTTTGTGCAAGAGAGAGAGGGTGGGGGAGGAGTCAGTCAACCGTCGTCACATCACCCTACTTCCAAATGACCCCGCATTCTCTAGCGCGGTGTGGTCTCCGTCTTTGATCTGCTCGATGCCCTCTTTGAAGATTGAGGTGTTGTGCATGTTGGGGTGCAAAGAAGCACAAGCGAGAGTGGTCGCCGTATAACCTTGGATGGGGATGAATTGTGTGCTCGGGGGAGTATGTGTGTGTGTTGTGCTGCATGTGTCTGTGTGTGTGTGTGTCAGATATTGAGAGAAAACAAACCTAAGGAGAGAAATGGGTATTCACGAAGCGATTGTGCGGGCCTTGAGGTGGGCAGGGGCCGGGTGAGGGTGTCAAAATGTGCGCATTGATGCATGTGTTGCATGCGACCGTGCGAGGGACGGACGAATCGAGAGAGATGGTTGTTGTGTTACGGATGCTCCTCTCTCTCTCTCTCTCTCTCACACACACACACACACACACACACACACACAAGTAAACTAGAAGACCATTCTCTCATGTATACACAATGTATTGGCATCTGCCTATGTCTCACTCATGCATGATCATTTGCACATTCACACCTCTCTATGTCTGTATCACACGCACACCGTCTCCACATTGCCCTTCCGCCACAACACACATATGGACACATACACACGTTCTCTCTCAGTCACACACACAAAATCAGTATTAAAAAAACTAGGGCGCACCTAAAACGTCCAAATCCAAATAAACACGAACTGGAGCTAAATTCAAATATATGGAAATATTGCAGCGTCAAGAACTTTCACAGGAAAAAAAGTTGAGTAATATTCGAGGATTGTTTTCACACACACAAAAAGGTTCGGTGGATGTCCTTCGAGCGCGACACGGTGATGCACCGTTCGATCGACCGCGCGGCCGCGGTTCACGCGCTTGCACAGGATTCCGTATCGTGGCTGTGGTACTAACTAATAAAAGCGCTGCCTAAGTCTAATGTTTATGTGTACTAGTACAGTTTTCTTTTAAGTTTGACCAACCTTATATATAAAACTAAAGTAAGCTCCCACACGTGCACTCATCAATATGCCGCCGCCGCCGTTGCGCATGCCGGCGCCCGCCTGCTCCGGCCAACAACTTCTCGACCATCACCGCCGTGTCGCCGCCATCCCTGTGCCATGAAGCTGAAGGCTCGCCCGCTCAAGTCGTCTGCAGTCCCTCCTCGCGATGCCGCCGCGCTGCCAAGCACGGGAGCAGCTGGTGGAGCCGCGTCTATGCACGCAGCGTACGAAGAGGAGGACGAGCGCGTGCTCCAGCACGCCGGCGAGGAGGAACTAGCGTGTCATTGTTGTCTCCACCCGCGCGTAGGAGGCGCGCATGGTGGCTGTCATGGCTGAAGCCGGTCGCGCACACGTCGAGCCCGCAAACCGGGTGCGGACACGGAATCTACCTTCGAGATCTTGAATGCCACGTGGATCCTCCAATTTGAAGGAGCAATTTGGGTCAGTCGACTCATGTGAGCCGTTTGATGCAACATGGATGGCTAGAAGGGCTTCTTCCACCTCTTCTGCCGTCTTCTTCCTTCGCTCCGTCGAACTTCTTTCACAAATCGACTGACCCAAATTATACTACTAGCACGAACGTATTAAGTACAGTAGGAACACGAAGATACGAGCAGTAGTACCAACTGCAAGAAGAACAATAGTAAGACATAGTACTAGTACTACTGTATGTACTAAGGAGTTCAAATAACAAGAAAGAACATAAACATAGTTCTGCTAGGGCCTCAGAACAACACACCCTTGAAAATAAACTAAGCAACTAGTCCGCTTGACACTGCAGTAGAACCAGCATGAGCGACGGCACTGCCACCTACTCGGAGTCCGAGTCCACGTCCTCGACTTCGTCCTCGTCCCTCTTCCTCTTCCTCTTCGCCGACGCTTCTTTGCTTGAACCGGACACTGGGCTCTGCTTCTTCATCCAACCCTTGTAGATATTTAAACAAAGGTAGGCATCCATTGCTGCGTACAGGATGTGATCTTCATCTAATGTCTTCGACTCCCATGCATGATGAAACTCGTGATGAGGTTTCTTCAGTTTAGCGTACGAAGGATCAATCATGGCTGCTGCCAGGGTCAGCATTGAAGGTTGAGAGGAGGACACCAGGCTTGCCTTCTGGAGATCGAAGGGCTGGCCTACAACGAGACCTATCCGACGCAGGACATCCCTGTCGTTCTTAAAGCCTACAGTAACGAATTTCACTCTTTTGTCCTTGAGGAAGTTCTTAAAATCCTGGCACTCAACGTCGGCATGGCATATGTGGTAGACCAAGCAAACGTTATGTACGCAAACCTGGATCACGGCGGGCTTCTTCCTCTCTTCGTCCTTTAGATCCTTCTCTCGTCCCAGGACTGTGGTGTACTCAACATCTAGCCCAGCGACCCACTCATCCGTTGAACTGTTGAACATGCGTAGGAAGCGAGCAAGCCATGCTTTCACCGTCTCGGATCCACGTGTGTAGATGACGATGAACTGATCGCCGGTGATGGCTCTAACCTGGTACTCAGCGGCGACCATGGAGATTTGGGAGGCCATGGATTTTGGAGGAGGGTTAGGAGAAGTTGAACTATTGTACCCCGCAAAAAAAACTGGGAGCGAACTAATGTGAAAGGACGGGACGACTGGGAGCGAACTGTTGTAAGGTAGAAGACGGGGACGAGTAGGGCGTGCGAACGGCGTGGGGTTGCTGGCTTGCCCGGTGGATAAACGGCTGCAAGCCCCCAAAGAGTTCTCGAGAACTATGCGGGACCCACTAGATGTCATGTCTACTAGACCCATATCATAGGCCTGACGGTATAGCTTCTGCCTGTTCGCACGCCATGCCGGCGCGTGGATGTAACTTCACTTAATTCTGTCAAACATCGCGCCTCCCACGACCTTCGCCTCCCTCGCGCGGTCGCGCCCTTTGAGACTTCGACCGGCTATAAATGAGCAATTTTTTGCCTTTTTTTAGACAAGCAATTTTTTTGCCTACTCCGCATGCATGATACTCCCTCTGGTCCTTTTTACTCCCGTCAACCGTTTGCAAAGTGTTTGACCAAATTTATACTTTTTTTGAACACCACCTTATATTAATTAACCAGCCACACCAGTACACTCATTCGATACAATATTCACCACACAGGGCGGTACGTTATTTACAAGAATACCATCTAATCTATTGTCAAAGCTATACTTAGCGATTAAGTGTGCCACCTTATTGGCCGAACGGCTAATCTTTGACAATTGAAGATTGTTGATCAACTTCGAGATGCTCAACGCTTTCATCTTCAGGTCACGCATAGCAGACCTGTCATAGTCCCCTGATGCAAGAGACGCTACCACAAAAGCGCAATCAGTCTCTAAAATTACAGGATTATGAAGAGAAATACCTATGTAGAGACCGGCAATGCAAGCCCTAAGCTCCGCTTCCTCCACGCTTTGACAGGCATCAATGAAATCCCACGACCAAATTTATACTAAAAATATCAATATCTACAATACTGATTATAATGAGTATAAGAACTACGTTTTATAATGAGTGTAAAAATATTGATTTGACATTGTGAATGTTGACACATTTTTCTATAAGTCTGGTGAAAGTAGAGGTACATTGACTTCAGACAAAACTTAAATGCACAATGCAGACTAGTTCCTCCGTCCAGGTGCATGCCATGTCCTATCTTGTCATCACAACAAGGTTATCTATTAGAGTACCACTACCTCCCTTCTAGTTTAAAGGGCTCGATTCAAAAATTTCACCTACTCTTAGCAAGATAGTAGAGGCGGTGGAATCGGTTTTGAAGTCTGCAAAAGTACTCAACTAGTGTTGTAGTTCTTCACACAAAAATGTGTTTACCAATGCATGCATGAACACTAGTTACTCCAACCCCCCTCTCTTCTTTAATTCTTTGCCACATCAGCATGTTTGCTATTCCCGTGTGCATGATACCAGCTAAGATACCACCATTATGGCCAGCCTTAATCATCGCATGCAATAATTTAGTGCACCTTGAAATATGAACATGCGTGGGGCGTGTATGTTTTTAATGACTTGTGACTATACCTAGCCTGGAATGCAAGATGACTTATTATGCACCGTTCCCCATACCTGCAGGAAGCCTGTTTGTCTCCAAATCTTTTCCTCTCCATGTGTGGAAACAATATGCCTGCCAAACTCTCCTTCTCCCTCCGGCGGTCCCACCACTCCACCCCGTGTGAAAAAATCTGCATGCATGACTCTCCTCCCCCCACGCTCATCTAATCCGTTGTGACCAGCAATATTTCCACCCCTTCGCTCCCCCGTAATTTACTCCAACAAATATGCCCATGTAGCTGTTACTTAACTGCAGGTGCATTGGGCCACTGACATATGGGCCCAACAGGGGTCTGGCCCACATGTCAGTGACGCAACTAGACCTGTAGTTAAGTCAGTGCAGCTCAGTCCATATCTTACATAGGTGTGCCATTGATCGCTATAAATACTGCGCCTCCCACGACATCGCTATCTCCTCCCCCTTATATTCACATTCATCGCTATCTCCTCCCCCTCCCTCTCACGTCGACCACTATGGCATCGCCCCTCCCAAGCCCTAGGAGCCCCTCGCTGCACCGCGCGGACGGTCACGCGTCGCCGTTCCGTTCCTCGCCGCCACTAGTCGAGGAGGACGCGTTGGTGTTCCACTCCTCGCTGCTACGCGATGCATCGCCGTTCTGTTCCTCGCCGCCACTAGTCGAGGAGGACGCGTCGGTGTTCCGCTCCACGCTGTGACGCGACACGTCGCCGTTCCGTTCCTCGCCGCCACTAGTCGAGGAGGACGCGTCGGTGTTCCGCTCCTTGCCGCGACGTGTTGAGGTGGACGCGTCGGCGTTCCTAATCTCGCTAGCACGCGCGCCGGAGGATGCGTCGGCTCCCCACTACGAGGAGAACACCGCGCCGCCCGCCGAGCCCCCCAGCCTTGAGGAGCTTTGGAAAGAAATGGATGTCGCCTTGTGGGAGGCTTTGCCTCCAGCAGAGCGCGCCAAAATAGAGGCAGAGAAGAAGGCCGAGGGAGAGAAGCGCACCGTGGAACAAGCTGCATGGGAGGCCTATGTCGCGTCCAAGAGAGTCAGGCAATTGGCTCTTTGGCAGAAGGCTCATGCAAGGGCCGTGAGGGTGGCGGAGGACGCCCGTGCCGGCGCCCTAAGTGCAGTCGGGCCCAAGCGCCTCATCTACGCTTGGTGGTACGTGGACCGGGTGCACGCTTCCAGCGAGGAGGAGTACATGTTGGCGCCGGATCACCACACCGGTGAGATCGCGCTCGCCCGCCGACAAGCTGCCAATCAGCACCTCATGAGTTGCGAGGCTGAGGAAGAGGCGTTGTGTCGACGCGCTGGGAAAAGGCCGCGCACCAGGGCACTCGTGGCGCGCCGCAAGTGCTCCTGCAAGCGTCGTGGCTTTTAGGAGGAGTATAATTTTTGTTTCGTAAGGCCATCTCATTAGTTTTGGGACGCAAATGATAAATCCCGAACGTTCAGGAATTTTTAGCGTCCTTAATTAAGTATGTAAAAGGGAAAGTTTGGAAACCTTGTGTATTCGTACGCATTTTGCAAGTACATGCATATAGCACAAACTTTACTCCCTCCGTCTAGGTCAATAAGTCATCTTTGGTTGTGCACCGTGACCAAGAAGGAGGGAAGACTTATACACCTAGACAGAGGGAGTACTACTATTACTTATGTACGTGCAAATGCACGTTTTAACATTACGATGCAGTTTTTGTAAAAGTAGAAAAATAGCACTAGTCAAGCTTGTGAAATGATTCAATGCAAAACAAATGCAAAAATTCTCATTTGATTGTTTACTTTTAGCTTCCTTCTCTGTGGTTATTTCTCTGTCGTACTTTGTACGGAGTATCTCACTATTTGGAAAGGCATGCAAATTCCCAAATCGCTTCCTACACCCTGTATCGAATTTTTTGCCTAACAACTTGTGTCGTGCAATTGGAATTCCAACTTGAGTACTACTACTAGTAGGAGTACCAGGGGCCAGTTCTTTTAGGCTTCTAGATTAGTAATCCCATAACTACTACCTCCGTCCTGGTTTATTGGTCCCCATTGTAATCTGTGTCAAATTTTGATCATAAATTTAACTAATGAAATGTTAGTGCATGTCACATGCACTACTCCATCCGTCTAGGTGAGTAAGTCACCTTAGGATGTGCACCATGACCAAGGAGGAGGAGAAAACGAGAAACGTTAATGTTTATTTGCTAATTAATAGTATTGCATGCAATGAACTAACCACTGCATGTCATGTTTGATATCTCAAGTCATTAAAAGGATGCGCACTCTTTATCTCTTATTGGTTGATATGTCAAGAAACAAGAAACGAGGTAGAAGTTAATGCATCGCGCCTAAGTGTTTCGGGATTATTTGGTTTTCATAAGATGACTTACACACCTATACGGAGGGATTACAATGGTGAGGAATAAACCAGTTAAATCTTTGGTCAAAATTTAGCAAAAATTACAATGGTGAGGAATAAACCAGGACAGAGTAGTAGTTTAGAAGCCCAAATAAATGAGTAGTACTCTCCACTGTGACTAGTCTTGTGGGAAAAGCTGGGGAAGCCGCCAAAAGAATGGCCCTAGGAGTAGTAGCTAGGGATCGAGTGTGCGAGATGAACCGGAGAAAGTAAATGCAGAGAGATGAAATGCAAAAAAGACGGAGGGATGTGATGGTTGCTTGTCCGTTTATTTTACCAGGCCACTTATTACTAGGAGTGGTTGGGTTTTGTGATATGACGGCTTTACTGCCGCGCCACGAGCAGGGTGAGAGGTGAGACTCTCGTGCAGCACCGCCCTCTACACTTGTACTACATCGGTCGTGGTTTATTAGTCCCCCATTGAATTTGACTGAAGATTTAACTGACAAAATGTTAGTGCATGTCAACAAAAACTATATCGTTGGATTCCTATTTGAACATAGTTTTGAATGATATAATTTTAGGTGACATGCATCAGCATTTATCGTACTATATATAATGTTAGTTCAATTTTTGGTCGTACTAATCTATAGTAGTAAGGTGCCCGTGCGTTGCACCGAAGAGTGAAATGCATTGATCGGGGAGTTGTTTATTTTGACAAAGGTTGTGGGGGTCATCTCATGTGTAACGGGTATCGATAGGTTTCTTCGGATATTATTTCATCTCTAGAGCTCACAAACATCCGGGTGAAATAGATAAAAAGGTATATTTTGCAAACAAAAGCGCTCAACTGTTCAACCTGCATCCAAAACTTGTGAAGAAATAACACTTATTGTGCTTTGCAAGAAATGATCTTTAAGAATTAGTTTTTGAGTATCGATTGTTATACATGTTGGCTACAGATGACATGGCACTTTCTTATAGTCAACAGTTGGCCATACTATTAAGTAATATTAACCATGCCCTTATACACCTAGACGGAGGGATTAAATCAGGATGACTTGCAAGCGGGCAGAGGAGATGTAAGAAATGGTTCATCGTAAGTCTTTCACCAGTACTGTAGTAAAAATTCATACATGGAAGATTCTAGACTTAACCATAAACGGATACACTTTTATTCATGCGCGATACTCCAATAGAGAAAGATCCTGCATGGGAGTCTCCACATGCTTAGACAGCGGATTACATTGAGCGATTACATACGGTGCAACGGGAGCAGCACCGTTGGCGTTGAGGTTGTCGCCCATGTCCAAACACCACGTAGACACGGTCTTTGAGCACGGTTCGTAGTCGTTCCACACTCGGGCATTGAAGTTTGTATATATTTTAGATTAGAATATACTACTACTCCGGTGCTAGTAGTAGAGCAGAGTCCTACTCTACTACTCTACTCAAGCAAGTTAGGGCGTAGCACTGTAGGGAGTACCAATAGTGTGATTAGTCAAGCAAGTTGTCTGGCATCGACATGACCCTACGCTACTGGTATGTGTCTCGTAAGTCAAGCGGCGTGCTGTAGTCATCATCACATGTCCACTTCCCGCAGCACATATTCGCCTCTCCATCTTTGTCCGCACATAATCTCGTCCAATCTTCCATCCCCGCTAAGGCGCCTCCCCCCTCGTCCGAAACCCAAGCACTAACAATGGTAGAACCGAGCAGCGTCTGCCGAAAGAGTGGCTGGAATTCGCTCCCCATAGAGGTAATCAAGCTCATTGTTTCGCGTGTGGACAATCTCAGTACCATGCCGCTCGCCGCGTGCTCGTCGGGGCTGTACCATTTACTCAAAGACCTCAGGCCGGAGCTTTTTAAGCCATCTCCTTGCTTGCTGATGCCGCCTGATCTTCAGAAATGGCGTGTCAAGCAGCATAACGATCGTAGGGTGGCGAGCATCAACCCCTTGACTGCGATCCGATCCCCGTCAGCCTTGATTACATTAACAGTATGTACTGGGTCGGTATGAACACGTCTTGGATGGTGCTCGTCGACGGTCGCGGCAGCTGGATGCTCGTGGAGGTCTACACCCAGCGATTGATCCCCCTTCCTTCGGTTAATGTCGTGGTTCTAAGCCTGACAGTAGAGTGGGGGGTAGGTATGGAGAGGCAAGGTCCTAGCTATGGAGAGGTTGTAAGCACAAAAGATGTACGAGTTCAGGCCCTTCTCGGAAGAAGTAACAGCCCTACGTCTCGGAGCCCAGAGGCGGTCGAGTGGATTATGAATGTATGGATTACAAGGTGCCGAACCCTTCTGCCTGTGGAGGGGGGTGGCTTATATAGAGTGCGCCAGGACCCCAGCCAGCCCACGTAGGAGAAGGTTTAAGGTGAGTTAAGTCTGGGGCGTTACTGGTAACGCCCACATAAAGTGCCTTTACTATCATAAAGTCTACTTAATTACAGACCGTTGCGGTGCAGAGTACCTCTTGACCTCCTGGTGGTCGAGTGAGTCTTCGTGGTCGAGTCCTTCAGGCCAGTCGAGTGTGTCCTCGTTGGTCGAGTGTGTCCTCGTTGGTCGACTGGAAGGCGACTTCTTCTAGGGATGTCCTAGGGTAAGTTACTTGGGACAGGTCCGTGACCCTACCCTAGGTACATAACCCCATCATTAGCCCCCGAATGGATTGAGGCTTTGAGTGAAGAAGGAGTTGATGTCGTTTCCGATTAACCTTTGTGCTCTAGTTGTGCGCTGTTCTGGATCAAAGAATCTCTTCGTTGACAGGGAGCAATTCGTCTTCGGTCGACTCGATCCATTCTATTTTTGCGTCGAGTGATCTTTCGAGCTTCGTCGATCTCCGAGCGACGGATCGCCGGAATCACCGCGTCTGACAGACTGATTTGTTGTTCGCGGATTCTGCGGGGTGCGAAATTTGGGGGCGCGCGCGAAGCGGGGCAGACCGCGGCGTTCGGATGGGACGGGGCGTAGGCGCCTCGATCTCCGCGCCGCCTTTTTCGCCACGTATCCAGTCCTCATAACTGCTCACAGATATGATTAGATCGACCGGGCCCACACGTCAGCCACTCGGAAGGGACCTTATAAATGTGCCCGGCGAGGATCTTTGTGCTGCGCCTCAGCATTCTCCCTCTCTCCCTCTGCTCCCTTCCTCCCTGCTCAGCGTGCCCGCTCTCGCCTCCGCACCGCTTCTCTTCGTGCATCTCACCGGCGACCATGGCCAAGGAGAAGACGGCGGCGCTGGAGCGTGCCAAGAAGGCGTCGGCATCGGAGAAGGCGAAGGGGAGATCCACCAGCCGCAGAGGATCCTCGTCCAGATCCCGCCTGCCGAAAGGCTGGGTCCAAGGCGACTGGATCCAGTCGACCATCACGGAGAAGGACCTCCTCGACATGGCCAACGAGGGCTTGATCCCTCACGGAGCTGCGAGGTTGCCGGGGAAGGAGTGGCAGCCACAGCCAGAAGAGGGTGAGTGTGTGCTTCTGGCCACTCATGTCGATCGGGGGTTTTCCTTGCCACCAAGCATTTTCTTCCGTGGTTTCTTGAATTTCTTTGGAGCGCAGCTCCATCACTTTACTCCAAACTCCATTGCCTATCTCGCTGCATTCGTGTCCATGTGTGAGGGCTTCTTGGGCTGTCGACCGCACTGGGGCTTGTTCAAACGTATCTTCACGTGTCGCTCTCAGACCGTGAAGAAGGCGAGCCCAGGTGACGAGAAGACCCGAGTCGTCCAAATGTGTGGGGGCTTGGGAATTCAGGTGAGGAATAATAGCACCTTCCCGCCCATGTCCTTCCCCGAGTCCGTCAGAGGCTGGCAGTCGACTTGGTTCTACTGCCAGGTCCAGTCGACGCCAGGGCAGTCGAGTGGACTCCCTCCGTTTACCATGGACCGAGTGAACAAGCCCTCCCCTCTGAAGCTGATTCTGGAGGAGAAAGCCGACGTGAAGATGTTGATGGAGCGCGTGGTGCAGCTGGTTCGGGACGGTGTGACAGGCATGGACCTCCTGGAGGTTTTCCTCAAGCGTCGCATCCAGCCTCTCCAGTTCAGGAGCCACTGCATGTGGTTGTACTGTGGGCCCGAAGACGAGACTAGAGTCCATCCAGAAGAAGTCGACGATGTCACTCTGGAAAGATGGATGGCAGCCGTTACCGGAAACAGGGACAACCCGCGCGGAGCCAGAAGGATTCCTCCACTCGACCACAACAGCATCCCAAACAAGGTACACTTGCTCTGCTTTCCATTGTGTCTTTGTCGTATTCATTTCTGCTAACCCTGTCGACTGGTCGACTGATCCTTGTTTGGGCGACTGCTAGGCCTTCACCGAGCTGTACTCGATGCCCAATGGGGCACAAGCTTCGACTGAGGAAGGCGAGGCGAGCGGGGGCGAGGCGAGCGGGGGCGAGAGCCAGGAAGAGGAGGAATGGGACTCGGATGCTGCAGGGGATGATGACGACGATGATGATGATGAAGGTGATGAAGATGACATCGAGGACGAGGAAGAAGAGGAAGAGGAGGTCGTTCCACCGCGCTCAGAAAGGCGGTCGAAGCTTGTCCACGACCCTTCGACCGAACGTGGTAAGGGGGTTGCGACCGCCACCCAATCGACCAAGCGCCCCCGGACCACCTCTCCGGTGCCGACTGAAAAGGCGCCGAAGCAGCCCAGGGCGGCCTCATCGAAGCCGACCAAGCTCCTGCCGAAGATGAAGGTGTCCATCCCCACCATTTCAGGGTAATTGTGTTGCTCATATTTTCTTATTCTTGTGCGAACTTTATCTTTGATCGACACTGAGGTTAGTCGACTGATCCTTCGGAGTTGTAGTGCTGCTACCTCCGAGACTTCGGCCCGGGCCGATGACCACGAGATGGAGGATGCGGCAACTTCGAACCCAGGTACTGTATTCTCAACACCGTTTTTAGTCGATTAACTCGCGACTTCTGATCCTGATTCTTCTTCGCAGTTCCGCCCCATACTGTTATCGATCTTCCTGACGACGACGAGGATGAAGAACTGCTGGCACGCAGGAAGAGTCGGAAAACGCCCGCTAGTAAGGTGCCTCAGGATGCGACGGCGCCTGAGACTCTGACTGTGGAGGAAGGGAACACCACTCGACACACGGTGTCCTTCGCGAGTCCACTGACGAGTGCTCAGCCGCCCTCCCTCTTCACGACTCACCACGTCCCAGAGGACCAAGCTGGCGCTGCGAAGGAGGCAATACGCCAGGCGGGACTCATGATGGAGCAGCTGAAGACCATCCGGGATGCGAGCCAGGCAGCTTATGACGCCAGCTCTGCCCTCCAAAGCAATGTCCAGGTCAGTCGACTGCTGCTTGCTCTGTTGGATATGCTACCAAAAACTTTTCTTTTCCGGGATTTATATTAGTCACCCACTGGGTGTGTCGAATAAACTCCGTGTTAGCGGGGGCACGCTGAGTGCACCCGCTGGGTGTAGTCCCCAAGGCTAAGGTCGATTGCTGGCAGTCGGCCTTAGGTTTTATAATGTCAATCTTTTTATCAGTCGACTGGTCGACTGGATTTCGCAAACCGGTGGGGGCACGCTGAGTGCACCCACTGGGTGTAGTCCCCAAGGCTAAGGTCGATTGCTGGCAGTCGGCCTTAGGCTTTATAATGTCGCTCTTTTTGTCAGTCGACTGGTCGACTGGATTTCGCAAACCAGTGGGGGCACGCTGAGTGCACCCACTGGGTGTGGTCCCCGAGACTGTGGTCGACTTCTTGCAGTTGATCACAGTCTTAGAGAATGCGTCTTGCACACTGTTTTTTTTTTGAGGTCGACTGGTCGACTTTGTCTTCAACAGGATTAGTGGGGGCACGCTGAGTGCACCCACTGGGTGTAGTCCCCGAGACTACGGTCGAATGCTTGTGTTCGGCTGTAGTCTTAGAAACGTGTGTTTTTCCCTTTTCACTCGGAAGTGAATTATTTTTGACATTTAGTCGATTGGTTCTTCGCAGAACTCTTGTGATCTTGTGACTCGCTACTCAGAACTGGAACAGAAGCATACTCAAGTCGAGCTGAGCTTGAAGCTGGTTCAGGAGAAGCTGACAAAGGCAAAGGAGGAGACTGAAGGTATGTTTGGTGAGACCTTGACGACTGCTTTTCCTCTTGCTTGTTTCAACATCTGATCTTGCTGTGTCTTGCAGGTAAGGTAAGGGAGGCCCAGCAGAAGAAAGACCTTGAGCTAGCTGAGAAGATCAAGCTTGCTGACGAGAAGTTAGCTTCAGTCACCAAGCTCGAACAAGACAATACCAACCTGAAAACTGCTCTTGGGATTGCCAACAAAGAAGTCAGTCGACTGAGAACTGACAAAGCTGCCTTGACCGATCAAGTCAGCAAATTGACTGAGAAGAAGACTGAACTGGAGGCCTTCCTGAGTGGCTTTGCCAAGAAGCTGTTTCTTATGCTCGAAGGTAAACCTCCATGTTTGACAGATATTTCCAACTGTGGCTTCTTCCATTCGACTATCCCCTTGACTTAGTGATCACCCTTGCAGAATTTTGTCAAAACTTTGAAGAAGAAACCAACCGACTGGAGCCAAACCTTGACCCTGTCAATTCTCCGGTGAATGACGAGGTTGCCATGGATATTTTCCGACTGGAGTCTCGCGTTGCAGCTGTCGTGGATTATCTCGCAAGGCTGAAGGCTGCCACATCTCGCATCGACTCGACGCTCTGGCCTGAGGAGACACTTCAGAATGACCTTGAGTCACTAATGGCCCGCTTGAACACGATCCCTGGTCGAGTGCAGGAATGGAAGAAGTCCTCGGCTCGGTGTGGTGCAGATGTCGCCCTGTGTCTGGCCCGAGTCCACTGCAAAGATGCACGAGAGGAGAAGCTGGCGGCTCTTCGGGTGGCCAATACCAAGAAGCACGACTTCAGGTCCTTTATGGAGACTTTCCTTGCAGCTGCCACTCGGATCGCCGACGGAATTGACCTTGATGAATTTGTTGCACCTTCCAGCCCTCCACAGGAGGGGTAAAAAACTTCTTCTGGCTCGACTCTTTTAAATTTGCCTCGGTATGCCGAGTGGAATTGTATCCGACAAACTTTAACAGGCTTGACGCCTGAGCACTTTCGGTTCCCTTAGACATCGATTCAAACTTGAATTTGACGCTTGAATATGATTGCCTTCGGCTCAAAATGTCCTTTGCAGGTTCAAAGCAAGGTGCCTGTGCTTAGGTGAGCGCTTGGACTGCAGCTAAGCCTCCGAGTGAGAGGGTCGCTCTTCACTCGGTAGGGTTTTTGTAACTTAGGCGAGCGCTTGGACTGCAGCTAAGCCTCCGAGTGGAAGGCTGGCTTGCCACTCGGTAGGATTTTGATAAACTTAGGCGAGTGCTTGGACTGCAACTAAGCCCCCGAGTGAGAGGATCGCTCTTCACTCGGTAGGATTTTTATAACTTAGGCGAGCACGAGGCTGCAGCTAAGCCTCCGAGTGGAAGGCTGGCTCACCACTCGGTAGGATTTTGATAAACTTAGGCGAGTGCTTGGACTGCAGCTAAGCCCCCGAGTGAGAGGATCGCTCTTCACTCGGTAGGATTTTTATAACTTAGGCGAGCGCTTGGACTGCAGCTAAGCCCCCGAGTGAGAGGATCGCTCTTCACTCGGTAGGATTTTTATAACTTAGGCGAGCACGAGGCTGCAGCTAAGCCTCCGAGTGGAAGGCTGGCTCACCACTCGGTAGGATTTTTATAACTTAGGCGAGCACGAGGCTGCAGCTAAGCCTCCGAGTGGAAGGCTGGCTCACCACTCGGTAGGATTTTGATAAACTTAGGCGAGCACGAGGCTGCAGCTAAGCCTCCGAGTGGAAGGCTGGCTTACCCACTCGGTAGGATTTTGATAAACTTAGGCGAGCGCTTGGACTGCAGCTAAGCCCCCGAGTGAGAGGATCGCTCTTCACTCGGTAGGATTTTTATAACTTAGGCGAGCACGAGGCTGCAGCTAAGCCTCCGAGTGGAAGGCTGGCTCACCACTCGGTAGGATTTTGATAAACTTAGGCGAGTGCTTGGACTGCAGCTAAGCCCCCGAGTGAGAGGATCGCTCTTCACTCGGTAGGATTTTTATAACTTAGGCGAGCACGAGGCTGCAGCTAAGCCTCCGAGTGGAAGGCTGGCTCACCACTCGGTAGGATTTTGATAAACTTAGGCGAGCACGAGGCTGCAGCTAAGCCTCCGAGTGGAAGGCTGGCTTACCACTCGGTAGGATTTTGATAAACTTAGGCGAGTGCTTGGACTGCAGCTAAGCCCCCGAGTGAGAGGATCGCTCTTCACTCGGTAGGATTTTTATAACTTAGGCGAGCACGAGGCTGCAGCTAAGCCTCCGAGTGGAAGGCTGGCTCACCACTCGGTAGGATTTTGATAAACTTAGGCGAGTGCTTGGACTGCAGCTAAGCCCCCGAGTGAGAGGATCGCTCTTCACTCGGTAGGATTTTTATAACTTAGGCGAGCACGAGGCTGCAGCTAAGCCTCCGAGTGGAAGGCTGGCTCACCACTCGGTAGGATTTTGATAAACTTAGGCGAGTGCTTGGACTGCAGCTAAGCCCCCGAGTGAGAGGATCGCTCTTCACTCGGTAGGATTTTTATAACTTAGGCGAGCACGAGGCTGCAGCTAAGCCTCCGAGTGGAAGGCTGGCTCACCACTCGGTAGGATTTTGATAAACTTAGGCGAGCACGAGGCTGCAGCTAAGCCTCCGAGTGGAAGGCTGGCTTACCACTCGGTAGGATTTTGATAAACTTAGGCGAGTGCTTGGACTGCAGCTAAGCCCCCGAGTGAGAGGATCGCTCTTCACTCGGTAGGATTTTTATAACTTAGGCGAGCACGAGGCTGCAGCTAAGCCTCCGAGTGGAAGGCTGGCTCACCACTCGGTAGGATTTTGATAAACTTAGGCGAGTGCTTGGACTGCAGCTAAGCCCCCGAGTGAGAGGATCGCTCTTCACTCGGTAGGATTTTTATAACTTAGGCGAGCACGAGGCTGCAGCTAAGCCTCCGAGTGGAAGGCTGGCTTACCACTCGGTAGGATTTTGATAAACTTAGGCGAAACGGATTCGCGGCTAAGCCCCCGAGTGGAAGGCTGGCTTACCACTCGGTAGGATTTTTATAAACTTAGGCGAAACGGATTCGCGGCTAAGCCACCGAGTGGAAGGCTGGCTTACCACTCGGTAGGATTTTTATAAACTTAGGCGAAACGGATTCGCGGCTAAGCCACCCACTGAGGGGGAGTTTTTATGTGGACAAAAATAAAAAGTGCTGACACAATTATTTCTAAACCCATGAATTACAGAAGTTCTTTATTGCAACTCATCCGAGTGATAAAACTTAAGTGTAAAACGGGCGGAGCAGCTCCGCGTTCCAAGCTCGGGGCTCGTCGATATTATGCTCGACGTTGTAAAGACGGTATGCCCCGTTGTGGAGAACCTTGGTGACGATGAAAGGGCCTTCCCAAGAAGGAGCAAGTTTGTGTGGTTTGTGCTGATCCACTCGGAGAACCAAATCCCCTTCCTGGAAGGCTCGACCTCTCACATTTCGGGCGTGGAAACGGCGCAGATCTTGTTGGTAGATGGTCGACCGGATCAGAGCCATCTCCCTTTCTTCCTCTAAAAGGTCGACTGCGTCCTGCCGCGCTTGTTCGGCTTCTACTTCGTTGTAGATTTCGACTCGAGGAGCATTGTGGAGAAGATCACTCGGCAAGACTGCTTCAGCTCCATAGACCAAGAAGAATGGAGTTCTTCCGGTCGACCGATTGGGCGTGGTCCGTAGTCCCCAGAGTACAGATGGAAGTTCGTCGACCCAAGCTCCAGCCGCGTGTTTGAGATCACGCATCAGTCGCGGCTTCAGTCCCTTGAGAATCAGTCCATTAGCTCGCTCTGCTTGTCCATTCGACTGCGGATGGGCGACTGATGCGTAATCGACCCGTGTGCCCTGGGAGTTGCAGAAGGTTCTGAATTCCTCTGAGTCAAAGTTCGACCCATTATCCGTAATGATGCTGTGCGGGACTCCATATCTGAATATTAGTTCCCTGATGAAGCTAACAGCAGTACCGGTGTCGAGGCTCTTGATTGGTTTAGCCTCGATCCACTTGGTGAACTTGTCGACTGCCACCAGTACATGCGTGAAGCCACTTTGTCCTGTTCTCAAAGGACCGATCATGTCCAGCCCCCAAACTGCAAAAGGCCAGACGAGTGGGATGGTCTTCAAAGCTGACGCAGGCTTGTGCGACATATTCGAGTAGAACTGACATCCCTCGCACTTATCTACTATCTCTTTTGCCATCTCATTCGCCTTGGGCCAGTAAAATCCGGCTCGGTATGCTTTGGCCACGATGGTCCGAGAGGACGCATGATGACCACAGGTCCCCGAGTGAATATCGTTGAGGATGAGTCGACCTTCTTCTGGTGTTATGCACTTCTGACCGACTCCAGTCGCGCTCTCTCTGTATAATTGTCCTTTGATGACAGTGAAGGCCTTGGATCGACGGACGATCTATCGAGCCTCTTCCTCATCCTTCGGAAGCTCTTTCCTCAAGATATATGCGACATACGGAATCGTCCAGTCGGGAATGATTACCAAAACCTCCATGATCAAGTCGACCACCGCTGGGACTTCAACTTCAGTCGGATCTGTGGCACTCTTGGGCTGCGGAGTTTCTTCGGTGAAAGGATCTTCTTTGACTGACGGAGTATGTATATGCTCCAAGAACACACCACTCGGAATGGCTTCTCTCTTGAACCTATCTTTGCTAGATCATCAGCTGCTTGATTTTTCAGTCGGGTATATGATGGAGTTCCAACCCCTCGAACTTTTTCTCCAGCTTCCTCACTGCACTGCAGTATCCAGTCATGGCTGGGCTTCTCACGTCCCACTCTTTCATCACCTGATTGACCACTAAATCCGAGTCACCATAGACCATTAGGCGACGGACGCCGAGTGAAATGGCCATGCGCAACCCATATAGGAGGGCCTCATATTCTGCCTCATTGTTGGAGGAATCAAAGTGAATCTGGAGCACATATCTGAGCTTATCTCCTCTGGGGGAAACCAGGACAACCCCAGCACCGGAACCATTCAACATCTTAGAACCATCGAAAAACATGGTCCAATGCTCCGAGTGAACTTCAGTCGGCTGCTGCTGTTCGATCCACTAGGCGAGGAAATCTGCTATTGCCTGGGACTTAATGGCTTTCTTTGCCTCAAACTTGATATCAAGGGGAAGAAGTTCAATCGCCCATTTGGCCACTCGACCAGTTGCATCTCTGTTGTGCAAAATCTCTGATAGTGGAGCGTCGCTGACGACTGTGATTGAATGGTCAGAGAAATAATGAGCAACCTTCTTTGTGGATGAGGATATCTCTGCTTGGATGGAGTCAAGACTTCAGACAAATAATACACTGGGCGCTGAACTTTGAGAGCTTTTCCTTCTTCTTCCCGCTCGACCGTTAGCACAGTACTGACGACTTGTCCTGTGGCTGCGATGTAGAGCAACAGAGGCTCTTTGCTGATTGGAGCAGCAAGCACCGGCTGGGTGGAGAGCAGAGCTTTTAGCTCGGCAAACGCTGCATCAGCTTCTGGAGTCCACTCGAACTTGTCAGCCTTCTTCATCAGTCGGTAAAGAGGCAATGCCTTTTCACCGAGTCGCGAGATGAATCGACTTAATGCAGCCAAGCATCCAGTAAGCTTCTGGACATCGTGCACTCGCACAGGGCGTTTCATTCGGAGAATAGTGCCAATCTTTTCTGGGTTGGCGTCGATTCCCCGTTCGGAAACGAGAAAACCGAGTAACTTGCCACCAGGAACTCCAAATGTGCACTTTGATGGATTGAGCTTGATATCATACCTTCTGAGGTTGGCAAATGTTTCGGCGAGGTCGGCGAGCAGGTCGGAACCTTTTCGTGACTTGACAACAATATCATCCATATAAGCTTCCACATTCCGACTGATTTGAGTGAGTAGACACTTCTGAATCATTCGCATAAACGTGGCTCCGGCATTCTTGAGGCCGAATGGCATGGTGATATAGCAGAAGCACCCGAATGGAGTGATGAAAGCTGTTTTTACTTCATCGGGCCCATACAGACGGATCTGGTGGTACCCGGAGTAAGCATCTAAAAAAGACAACCTCTCGCATCCCGCGGTCGAGTCAACAATTTGATCTATGCGAGGGAGGGGAAAGTGGTCTTTCGGGCAGGCCCGGTTGATGTGCTTGAAATCAATGCACATTCGGAGCGACTTGTCCTTCTTAGGAACCATGACGACATTAGCGAGCCACTCGGAGTGGAATATCTCTCGGATAAATCCTGCCGCCAACAGTCGAGCCACTTCTTCACCGATGGCCTTTCTCTTCTGGACGGCGGACCGCCGAAGATGTTCTTTGACTGGCTTTGCAGACTTGTCGACTCTTAGGCGATGCTCAGCCAGTCCCCTGGGAACACCTGGCATGTCAGCGGGCTTCCATGCAAAAATGTCCCAGTTCTCACGGAGGAACTGGATGAGCGCTTCTTCCTATTTTGGGTCGAGTGTTGTGGAGATGCGGGTCGGAGCTGCTTCGGGGTCGGTCGGGTGAATGTGAACAGGCTTCGTCTCACCGGACGACTGGAATGCAGATTCTGTGGCGGGCTTCTTGGATCGCAGCAAGTCACTCGGATCTGTGTTTTGCTTGTATTCTTCGAACTCGACCGCTGTCACTTGGGAATCGGCAATTTTGGAGCCTTTCTGAAAGCACTCCTCTGCCTTTTTCCTATCACCGGTGACAGTGATCACACCTTTGGGACCGGGCATCTTCAATTTGAGGTACACGTAACATGGTCGAGCCATGAACCGTGCATAGGCTGGCCTCCCCAAAATGGCATGATATGCACTTTGAAAATCCACGACCTCAAACGTCAACTTTTCTTTGCGGAAATGCTTTGAATCGCCAAATACTACGTCCAAAGCTATCTGGCCGAGAGACTCAGCCTTCTTCCCTGGTATAACTCCATGGAAGCTCATGTTACTAGTGCTCAATCGGGACATCGGAATGCCCATACCTTTCAGCGTGTCTGCATATAACAGATTCAGCCCACTTCCACCGTCCATCAGCACCTTTGTCAGTCGAGTGCCTTCGACAACTGGATCGACCACCAAAGCTTGCCTCCCAGGGGTGGCAATATGAGTTGGGTGATCAGATTGGTCGAATGTGATGGGTGTTTGAGACCACTTCAGATAATTTGCCTTCGCTGGGGCAACCATGTTAACCTCTCGGTTAATTACTTTCAGTCGACTTTTGCTTTCCACATCTGCGAAGATCATTAGAGTGGAGTTGATATGCGGGTATACTCCCTCACTGTCCTCTTTGTCTTCGGCTTTGTCTGACTCCTTCTCCTTGTCCTTAGACTGTTTTCCCTGAAACTGCTGGATCAGGAGTCGACATTGGCGAGTGGTGTGCTTTGGGTAAATGATATTCCCCTCTTCATCTTTCTTCGTGTGAATATGACACGGCATATCCATCACGTCGTTCCCTTCTTTATCCTTCACCTTCTTGGGGTTCCAGGATCCTTTTGGTTTCCCCTTAGACTTTCCTTGAGTCACGGCCAGAGCCTCTCCAGGAGCTGCTGGTTCAGCCTTCCGCTTCTGTTTCCGACTGGAATTTCCTTTTTCCGACTGACTCGGCTTGTGCTTGCCGCTTCGGAGTCGGTCTTCTTCTTCGCCGTTGGCGTACTTGGTAGCAATCTCCATCATCCGACTCAAGGTCATGTCACCGGTTCGACCAAATTTCAAGCTCAGTTCTCTGTTCTTGACACCATCTTTGAAGGCGCATACTGCCTGATGGTCAGAGACATTTTCCACAGTGTGGTGCAAAGTGATCCACCTCTGAATATACTCTCTGAGAGTCTCATTGGTTTTCTGCACGCAGACTTGCAACTCTGTCAATCCCGCTGGTCGCTTGCAAGTCCCTTCGAACGTTCTGACGAACACTCGGGACAGATCTTCCCAAGTGTAAATACTGCTAGGAGGTAATTGGGTCAACCATGCCCTGGCAGAACCTTCCAACATGAGGGGCAAATGCTTCATGGCCACCTCGTCGTTCCCACCACCGATCTGAACTGCCACTCGGTAATCTTCAAGCCAGGTTTCAGGCTTAGACTCACCAGTGAACTTGCTGACTCCTGTTGCCAACCTGAAATTGGGGGGAATAACAGCGGCTCTGATAGCTCTGCTGAAACATTCAGGACCAGAAACATGTACTCGACTGCTCGTGGGCACTTCTCTGTCGAGTGCACCACGATGGGCTCTGTTCCGGTCGACCAACCCTTGCACGATAATGGATCGCGCGTCGAAGCCTGGCTCCCTGGGGTCAACTGGAACTCTACGCCCTGTACTGTACTGACACCTATCATCTGGCTGCCGAGGAGCGTAAGACCCACCCCTCGGAGGGGAATAGGGCACTCGATGCCTATCATCTCGGTCGAGCCTGTCGCCATATTGATCTCGCCGATACTCACGCCCTTCGCGCCGCAGAGGCGATCTGGGGCTGTGAGCCGACTGAACCGTATTCACAGTGACAGATCGACTGTGAATTCTGTGGCGCGACTGAGACACGGCTGAATTCTGATCTCCTGCTGCCCGGAGCAGATCCCTGATTTGCAGCAAACCTCTGCCAGCTTCTGACTGCGAAGGCTGAATGGACTCTGCTATACGGGTCGCAGCTGCTAAATTCTGAATTGGGGTTCGATATACCTGAGTCGGCGGGAAGAGTTGACGTCGACTGGTGTCGGGAACTCGTTGCCGCGCGCGCTCGTCGAGTGCTCGCTGAAGGTTCTCCAGTCGAGTGCGCTCGGCCAAATTGGCCAGACGCGCCTCCTCCAAGGCACGAGCCTCGGGGGTTTCTCCTGCGATGGGAATACGCAGGGGGTCCTCGTTCCTGCGGCGAAGCTCTTCTCTTTGCAGAGAATCGAGTGGCTCGGGCTGGTACTCTTCGTAGCCTCGAGCAGGGTCGCTGCCGTCACCTGCTCCACCACCACGGGCGAAGCCAGGAGGGCTGTGGGGCCCGTCGACCATCAAGATTTCCGCCGCTGGATCACTGCTTCCGCACTCGGATGCAGTCTCTCTGGAGCCAGTCGACTGATCGAACAAGCCGTAGAGAGATTCGTTGGGCTCGATTGCCGCAACTTGTGTAGTGGTCGACTGACGAGCCACCGCGTGACTCACCCATCGCTGAAGCCTCGACCGGCCTGAGCGCTTGCGCTGGCGGGAGACTGGGAGGGTGGAAGACGGAGGAGCCGACCGATACTGGGTTGATGGTTGCCGCAGCAGAACGCCGCGGACACATGCGCGAAAATGCGTCGCACCGCGGACGGGGAGCGCATCCACGTCGAGTGGAGCCTCTTGGAGCCATGCGGAGTCGTCGGCGATGAAGGTGAGAGTGCCGAGACGGATCTCTTGACCCTCGATCAAAACTCCAGCAGACACCATGATGAAAATACTCGGAAGAATCGCAACTTCTCCACAAAATCGCTAAAACACCTGCCCCAAGGTGGGCGCCAACTGTCGTGGTTCTAAGCCTGACAGTAGAGTGGGGGTAGGTATGGAGAGGCAAGGTCCTAGCTATGGAGAGGTTGTAAGCACAAAAGATGTACGAGTTCAGGCCCTTCTCGGAAGAAGTAACAGCCCTACGTCTCGGAGCCCAGAGGCGGTCGAGTGGATTATGAATGTATGGATTACAAGGTGCCGAACCCTTCTGCCTGTGGAGGGGGGTGGCTTATATAGAGTGCGCCAGGACCCCAGCCAGCCCACGTAGGAGAAGGTTTAAGGTGAGTTAAGTCTGGGGCGTTACTGGTAACGCCCCACATAAAGTGCCTTTACTATCATAAAGTCTACTTAATTACAGACCGTTGCGGTGCAGAGTACCTCTTGACCTCCTGGTGGTCGAGTGAGTCTTCGTGGTCGAGTCCTTCAGGCCAGTCGAGTGTGTCCTCGTTGGTCGAGTGTGTCCTCGTTGGTCGACTGGAAGGCGACTTCTTCTAGGGATGTCCTAGGGTAAGTTACTTGGGACAGGTCCGTGACCCTACCCTAGGTACATAACCCCATCAGTTAACACTGCATTGCTTTGGCACCGCGGCCCAGAATACTCGGAATCTTATAGTAGCCAACATGATACCAAGTTTGATTTTCTCAAGGTTGTAATCTGCCAAGTGCCCACAAGATCTGCAAATTATAAAGACTTCAGGCTAATTGCGTTCTTCAACCGCGGTCTCGCCTATCTGACAGGTCACTGCGGTAAGTGGATAAATATGCACGTCCATCGCAGGATCATACATCCTCCATGGATCTCTGATGCCATTGAACACAAGGGCTTCATTTACGCTGTCGACTCCTTCTATGGCTGGACGTATTGCTGGCCTACTCTAGTCATCGCTACAAACGGCTGTTACAGTAGTATGTTACTTTCCTATGATATCATGATGGCTTGCTTATATTACTGTCAACATTTGCTGAAAAAATATTCATGCTCATAACATGCTGTTCTTAAGATTGACTAAAGCAAGAGCCCTTTTTTTGACTCCAACTTGATATGATGTTGTAGGCCACCTGGTGTCCCTACCCTTCCTAATCCCAGAACCTTTCAAAGAAAAGCGGCATGGCAGTTGCAGGTGGTTCCTGGCTCGATCAGACCACGGCGAAATATTGATGATCGTTCGCACGTACCGGACATGTTGTTTCGCGGAATACAATCACAGTCACTGCAAGGTCTTTGAGCAGGATCCCAGCTTCTCTGGGCCTTCAGGAATTTTTGACTGGAGGCTGGTAAGTAGCCTTGGTACATGCTCTCTCTTTGTCGGACTGAATTATCCGATTAACCAGGAGATAACCGATGGCAAGGATCGTGATGGCAGCGCGGTTTCATTCATCAGGTAAAACTGTGTGTACACAGCGTACCATGCGTCTCCGCATGCACCATACCCTGATATGTGCCGCCACGCTCTACAGCCCAAAGTAGGAGAGAGGGTCGCAAGTATCAGACTTCGACCTGCTGGCTGGAGTTTCCCCCGTCAGGCATCCATCTGGTTCAAGCCGTCAGCCAATCTCCACAGCTTAATAGATAGTAACGTCTAACTGAGCCAGTTAGTTAGATGCGTACACTTGGTGTAGTAGGATCTTTATTTAGTTTTATGCATATACTTGTTCTTTTTTGGTAGCCCTTTTGTAATGATGGCTGATGTTTGGTTTGGAAGAGAGAGCTGCGTCTTCACTCTTCTGGCCTGCTTACTGTGTATCAAAAGGGGTTGAAAATTCCAAAAAAATTATAGCAAATGGGATATAAGTTTCTTTTTTTGTTTTTGTTCTTCACTGATATCTTATACGTATTTCATTGGATTTAACATGACATAGTACTAATTTATTTTTAAATTTGTTTTAGTATGGCTATTAATTTTCGGATTAAGAATATTTCGTTCCCCAGCAAAAATTTGCGATTTTTTTTCAAAATTTCCCACATATTTAGTTAATTTTTTGACCCTCGTACTGACCAGAAAATGGCCAACAATTCTAAAAATGGAAAACGGGCTGCAATAAATTCCATATGAATTAGAAAATGAGTAAAAATTATAAAAATAATAGCAAATGGGCTGTACATGCCACATATTTCGAGGTTGACTTGTTTACGCAAGTCTTTGTCAGTGAACACACGATTCTAGCAGCAGTGACTGTTGGATGTCCATCCAATGGCCGACGTGCTTCTTCAATCTCTGATCTTCCTGCTCCAGCCGCCTAAACTAGCGCCGGCGGGACTTCCTGCTCCCTCCTCTTGTGGCCCGTTGTGATGCTGCGCAGGCTTCCCCGGCCCACCCTACTCCCTCCGCTGGCCTGGCCGCACGCAATCAACTGCCTCCTTATTACGCGAAAAAAATGATTCCTCCCACTGACATCTGGGGCGAACCGGTTGGGAGGCTGACCTATGGGCCTATTAAGTTGACGCGTACGCAGGGCTTGTCAACTTAGTCAACAAACGATTCTAGCAGCAGTAACCGTTGGATTTGAATCGAACGGTCCTGCTGCTTCTTCAATCGCTGCTCTTCTTGCGCCAGCCGCCCAAACCAGCGCCGGGGAGACCACCTGCTCCTGCCTCCAGTGGCTGACTGTGCTGCCGTTGAGGCCTCATCGCCCCCTACTACTCCCACCGCTAGCCAGGCCCTGCGGTGACGGCAGCCTCACACCACAGCCGAACTAGTGAACCCTCGTACTCCTCTCCGCGTGGACATCCACTGCCGCGTCTTCCCCGGCTCCACGTCGTCCCCTTCCTAGGCCTCGCCGTCGTCCACCGCCTTGGTGCTCTCGGCGCGGCGTGGTCAACGTGGTCAATGACATTCCATAGGAAGAGTACTGTATGTGGAGAGGCTGACAGCTGGGTCCACCGCCACAACCTAGTTTTTTTGTGATTTGCCAAGTAAGTCGCTTTGTCCGGCCTGTTGGGCTGCAAATCTTTCAAGACGAGGAGAGCTTTCATTTGGCTGGCCGAGAAAATGGCCCATCAGTAATGAGAAATGGGTTGTACATTTTTAAAACACATCAAACCGGCAATTAGTTTCAAATATCTTTTTTTTCATTTCGAGATTTTAAATTACATTAATTTTTATGCGTGGAGAATTTGTTGGATTTTATATTGATATACATTTATTTTTAAAATCAGTTTGAATGTGACTCGAAATTTCGGGATTAAAAATAGTTCGGACCGCACCGAAATATGCAAAATTTCGTATAATTTTTTAACCGTGGCCACAATATGGGTTGTAATGCTAACAAAAATAATATGGGCTCCAAAAAAACCTTAATAATTAGCAAATGGGCTGTAAATTATTAGAAATAATGGCGGATGGCCTGTATGCTATTTTCCACAGATTTGAGGCTTTCCTAAAAAAAGGTTGACGCACAAGCAGTGACTGTTGGATGGCCATCCAAAGGCCGTCGTGCTTCTTCAATCTCTACTCTTCCTGCTCTAGCCGCTCAAACAAGCGCCGGTGGGACTGCCTGCTCCCTCCTCCCCGCGGCCAGCTCTGCTGCCGCCCAGGCCTCACCGCCCCACCGTACTCCCATCGTTGGCCTAGCCATCCCTCTACTCACCCACACCTGCTGTTATTCTCCGGTGACGGCAGACGAACCAGTAAACCCTCGTACAGTCGTACTCCCCTCCTCGTGGGAAACAACTGACGAGTCTTCCCTGCCTCCATGTCGTTCCCTTCCTAGGCCTCGCCGTCGTCCACCGCCCTGGTGCTCTCAGCGTGGCCTGGTCAACGTGGTCAACGACCGACATGCATCTGAAGTGGACTGTATGTGGAGAGGCCGACAGCTGGGTACATGGCCGCACGCAAGGAAATGCCTCCTTTTTATGCGCAAAATAATGATTCCTCCACCTGACATCAGGGACCCACCGAAAAGGGCCTCTGTATTTCGTGAAAAAAACGTTACCGCCGCTGACAGCTCGGACCCACCAGCTATATCTTCACACGCAAGGAAGTGCTTCCTTATTACACACAAAAAAATGAATACTCCCCCTGTTAGCTGGGACCCAGTATAGTGGCAGGCTGACTTGTGGGCGTACTAAGTTGACGGGGATGGAGGGCTTTGTCAACTTAGTCAATATGCACGATTCTAGCTCCAGTGACCGTACGATGTCCATCCAACGGCCGTAGTGCTTCTTCAACCTCTGGTCTTCTTACTCCAGCCACCCAAACCAGCGCCGGTCGTGCCTCGTGCTCCTGCCTCCCGTGGCCGGCTGCGATGCGGCGGAGGCCTCACCGCCCCCTACTACTCCCACCACTGGCCAGGCCATACCTCTACTCACCCACACCCCCTGTTATTCTGCGGCGACGGCAGCCTCACACCGCACCGAACCAGTGAACCCTCATACTCCTCTACGCGTGGGCATCCACTGCCGCGTCTTCCCCGGCTCCGCGTCGTCCCCTTCCTAGGCCTCGCCGTCGTCCACCGCCATGGTGCTCTTGGCGCGGCATGGTCAATGTGGTCAAGGAACGGCTTCCATCAGACGTGGACTGTACATGGAGAGGCTGACAGCTGTGTCCACGGCCACAACAAGGAAGTGCCTCCTTATTACGTGCAAAATAATTATTCCTCCACCTGACAGCGGGGACCCACCGGACGGGCCATCGTATTTCATGAAAAATACGTTTCCCCCCTGATTGCTGGGACCCATCAGCTACATCTTCACACGCAAGGAAGTGCCTGACAGTCGGGACCCACCTGGTCGAAGCGTATGTAGCGTTGTCATTCTGGTCGCGAACGTGTACGTACATATATACTGGCGGATGTAGAGGCGCGCACGTGTCGTAGTAGAGGCGCGCACGTAGCATGTACACGTACGTACAGCGGCCAGGGTGCAAGAAAGAAAATATGGCCACGTATGTGTACATATGGGCGGGGTCTCGAACGCCTACTCGCGCATACGTACGGCCTGGGCTCGTGTACATGGTTGGGTCGGAACGGAGAAACAGCATCATCGTCGTGTTCATGGGGAGGCAACGGAATGTGTCGTGTTCATGGGGAGGCAACGGAATGCATTGTGTTCATCGGGAGGCAACGGAACACATGGGAGCCAACCGGCTGGGTCGAAACGGAATGCGTGGTCGTGTTCATCGGGAGGGCTTGGACAGAACATGCGATGGAAACGAGGCCTGGCGTATCGCAAAACGGAGGAAACGGACCTCCTACATTCGGAACAGGGTCCTGTTGATCGGGAGGGGTGTGGCGTACCACAAAACGGAGGAAACGGACCTCCTACGGTCGAAATGGGGGTCCTGTTGATCGGGAGGGGTGTGGCATATCGCAAAACGGACGAAACAGACCTCCTACGATCGAAACGGGGGTCCTGTTGATCGGGAGGGGTGTGGCGTATCGCAAAACGGACGAAACGGACCTCCTACGGTCGAAACGGGGGTCCTGTTGATTGGGAGGGGTGTAGCGTACCGCAAAACAGAGGAAACGGACCTCCTACGGTCGAAACGGGGGTCCTGTTCATCGGGAGGGGTGTGGCGTACCGCAAAACGGGACTCCACGGGATACTGTTCATCTCCACCGTCGGCCTCCTCCAGCCTCCACAGGCTACCGTCGACCTCCTCCAGCCTCCACGGGCTCCTGTTCATCCAGCCTCCACCGCGCGCTACTCCGCTGGCTACTATTCAACCACCCCTCCATGGGCACCCCTCCACCGTCTACTGTTCATCCAGCCCTCCACACCACGGGGTCCTGTTCAACCACCCCTCCACGGGCACCCCTCCACCATCTACTGTTCATCCAGCCCTCCACCACACCATGGGGTCCTATTCATCTAAAGGCAATGCCACCGCTCACTGTTCATCCACACCCCCCGGCAACGCTCACTATTCATCCAATCGATCGGCTTCAGTTAGCAGCAGTAGCGAAGGAATCGCTTGATCGGGTTCAGTTAACAGCCATCGATCGATTGCTCGAGTTCAGTAACGCGTAGCCTGCAGTGCAATCGCTCGGGTTCAGTTAGAGCCCAACGCCTCGCTCGGGTTCAGTTAGGGCAAATGCCTCGCACACACGCGCGTACGTGTACGAGAGAAACGTGCATCGCTCGGCCCCCGACCTCCCACCATTACCGGGAACTCCCCGAAATTTTCCTCGCCCTCGCTTCTACCACGGTTTTTTCCATCATGGACGGCCCAAGCAGCTGCGTCTCCGGCCCACCCAGGACGAAAATCCCATTTTCTATCATGATTTTTTGTCATAGAAGTAGGAGCCCACCACATCTATGATGATACCGGGTTTTGTCACAACTATCATCATAGAAGTGTTATATGTATGACAGAAAAAAAATTCGTTCGGCCCAAAATGTCACGGATGTGTCTTTTTTTGTAGTGCATTAGTCGTTCCGTAATGCAACATCCTGCAACTAACTCAGTAGTCACATTGCTTGCAAGGCTTATAGTGATGTACATTACCGAGAGGGCCCAGAGATACCTCTCCGATACACGGAGTGACAAATCCTAATCTCGATCTATGCCAACTCAACAAACACCATTGATGATACATGTAGAGCATCTTTATAGTCACCCAGTTACATTGTGATGTTTAATAGCACACGAAGTGTTCCTCTGGTATTCGGGAGTTGCATAATCTCATAGTCATGGGAACATGTATAAGTCATGAAGAAAGCAATAGCAATAAACTAAACGATCATAGTGCTAAGCTAACGAATGGGTCAAGTCCATCACATCATTCTCTAATGATGTGATCCCGTTCATCAAATGACAACTCATGTCTATGGTTAGGAAACTTAACCATCTTTGATTAATGAGCTAGTCAAGTAGAGGCATACTAGTGACACTCTATTTGTCTATGTATTCACACATGTACTAAGTTTCCGATTAATACAATTCTAGCATGAATAATAAACATTTATCATGATATAAGGAAATATAAATAACAACTTTATTATTGCCTCTAGGGCATATTTCCTTCAGTCTCCCACTTGCACTAGAGTCAATAATCTAGATTACATTGTAATGATTCTAACACCCATGGAGTCTTGGTGCTGATCATGTTTTGCTCGTGAGAGAGGCTTAGTCAATGGGTCTGCAACATTCAGATCCTTATGTATCTTGCAAATCTCTATGTCTCCCTCCTTGACTTGATCGCGGATGGAATTGAAGCGTCTCTTGATGTGCTTGGTTCTCTTGTGAAATATGGATTCCTTTGCTAAGGCAATTGCACCAGTATTTCCACAAAAGATTTTCATTGGACCCGATGCACTAGGTATGACACCTAGATCGGATATGAACTCCTTCATTCAGACTCCTTCATTTGCTGCTTCCGAAGCATCTATGTATTCCGCTTCACACGTAGATCCCGCCACGTTGCTTTGCTTAGAACTGCACCAACTGACAGCTCCACCATTCAATAAAAATATGTGTCCGGTTTGTGACTTAGAGTCATCCAGATCAGTGTCAAAGCTTGCATCAACATAACCGTTTACGACGAGCTGTTTGTCACCTCCATAAACGAGAAACATATCCTTAGAACTTTTCAGGTATTTCAGGATGTTCTTAACCGATGTCCGGTGATCCACTCTTGGATTACTTTGGTACCTCCCTGCTAAACTAATAGCAAGGCACACATCAGGTCTGGTACACAGCATTGCATACATGATAGAACCTATGGCTGAAGCATAGGGAATGACTTTCATTTTCTATCTATCTTCTGCAGTGGTCGGGCATTGAGTCTGACTCAACTTCACACCTTGTAACACAGGCAAGAACCCTTTCTTTGCTTGATCCATTTTGAACTTCTTCGAAACTTTATCAAGGTATGTGCTTTGTGAAAGTCCAATTAAGCGTCTTGATCTATCTCTATAGATCTTTATGCCCAATATATAATTAGCTTCAGCGAGGTCTTTCATTGAAAAGTTCTTATTCAAGTATCCTTTTATGCTATTCAGAAATTTAGTATCATTTTTGATCAACAATATGTCATCCACATATAATATTAGAAATGCTACAAAGTTCCCACTCACTTTCTTGTAAATATCGGCTTCTCCAAAAGTCTGTATAAAACCATATGCTTTGATCACACTATCAAAGCATATATTCCAACTCCGAGATGCTTGCACCAATCCATAAATGGATCGCTGGAGCTTACACACTTTGTTAGCACCTTTTGGATCGACAAAACCTTCTAGTCACATCATATACAACTCTTCTTTAAGATATCCATTAAGGAATGCAGTTTTGACATCCATTTGCCAAATTTCATAATCATAAAATGCGGCAATTGCTAACATGATTCGGACGGACTTAAGCATCGCTACGGGTGAGAAGGTCTCATCGTAGTAAACTCCTTGAACTTGTTGAAAACCTTTCACAACAAGTCGTGCTTTGTAGACAGCAACATTACCGTCAGCATCAGTCTTCTTCTTGAAGATCCATTTATTCTCTATGGCTTGTTGATCAACGGGCAAGTCAACCAAAGTCCACACTTTGTTCTCATACATGGATCTCATCTCGGATTTCATGGCCTCAAGCCATTTTGCGGAATCTGGCCTCATCATCGCTTCCTCCTAGTTCGTAGGTTCGTCTGGTCAAGTAACATGACTTCCAGAACAGGATTACCGTACCACTCTGGTGCGTATCTTACTCTGGTTGACCTACGAGGTTTGGTAGTAACTTGATCAAAAATTTCATGATCATCCTCATTAGCTTCCTCACTAATTGGTGTTGGAATCACAGGAACTAATTGCTGTGATGGACTACTTTCCAATAAGGGAGTAGGTACAATTACCTCATCAAGTTCTACTTTCCTCCCACTCACTTCTTTCGAGAGAAACTCCTTCTCTAGAAAGGATCCATTCTTAGCAATGAATATCTTGCCTTCGGATCTATGATAGAAGGTGTACCCAACAGTCTCTTTTGGGTATCCTATGAAGACACATTTTTCCGATTTGGGTTCGAGCTTATCAGGTTGAAGCTTTTTCACATAAGCATCGCAGCCCCAAACTTTAAGAAATGACAACTTGGGTTTCTTGCCAAACCATAGTTCATAAGGTGTTGTCTCAATGGATTTTGATGGTGCCATATTTAACGTGACTGCAGTCGTCTCTAAAGCATAACCCCAAAACGATAACGGTAAATCAGTAAGAGACATCATAGATCACACCATCTTTACCTAATATTAAAGGAAGGATTGCTTCTCCAGTTTTTTTGGTTTATGGTGGGACCCAAAAAAATCTGTACGTCACTCGTTTCCGTGTGCGAGCGTTTTCTCCTTCTCCTGATTGGCTTCTGTCAAAAAAATATCACGTGATGCATAGAGCAGCAATGGCCCGACCCATTAGCATACACACAGCCCACGCCAGTAAAAAAAATTTCAAAGAAAAAACATTGCGCGACGAGGGATCGAACCCAGCTCCTCACGCTTGATCGCTCATAATGGTAGCCACTAGACTAAATAAGATTTGGTGTTTAATTGGTAGCGCAAAATTTAAAATTAAGCACGCAGTCACGTCAGATACTGAGAAAAAGTTATTTTTAGAAAAGTGAATATATTTTAGAACGCGAAAATTTTGCAAAGTTGGTAATAAAAAATGAAACTCGAACTTTTTTAAAGAACAATTTTTTATTTTTTTGAAACCTGACAATTTTTTAAAGCACAAACAAGTTCTACAACTAGGAGATACTGTTGTGATTATTTCTTGAATTTGCAAACATTTTAAAAAACAAATATGTTTTTAGCTTTTAATTTGAAGTCTCTCCCTCGCAAAACAAGAATTTGAAAAGTCAAATCATTTTTTAAAACAAGATTTTTTTTAAAAAACTGAGAGGTACTATAGCTAAATTGTTTTAATCTATACCTATTAATAAAACTTGGTGAGTTCTTTAAATATTCCCACTTGATGCATTGTTTTAGTTCAATTTATTAAACTAGGGATATGGAAAGAATCTTTTTCGCTGTCACGTCTTCACGTATGACCAGTCTCACTCGGCCAAGTGACTCCTGTCAAAATACATGAGGAGTCCAACTAAGGTTTCATGGTCTATCTAACACAAACTACTCAATTTACATGATCACACAGACATATATTATGTGCAGTGATTTTCCCTATTATATTAGCCAAATGATAAAAAAACTTTCCTCAACGCTCTTGATCTTTGTCGGACACGAAGGCGGCTCAACAGTCCAGTTATTGGACCTGTCCAACCTTGGTGAGTGACAACTGGTGCTACGACCATCGGCGGCGAGGACGGCAAAGACGACAAGTGAAAACATGTGTCTGATGTTATATTAAAATGTAGGATGTCGACCTGAGGATGAGGTATTAGTCATGTTTATTATGTTATGGGCACGAGGGTGAGGTCTTTAGCCATGCTCAATGAGTAAAGACATGTGAGGGCTGTTTGCTAGTATCTAATAAAGTGTGGTTACAATGTTCGGACACACCATTACGCTGTTGTGTTCCAGGTGGCGTGAGTTGCGAAACTATTCCGCATTGTTTCAAATGAAGACCAAACTTGTAACTCAAATATTCTCATCCACAATCAGATCGTAGAAACTTTATTTTCTTGTTACGATGATTTTCCACTTCACTCCGAAATTCTTTGAACTTTTCAAATGTTTCAGACTTATGTTTCATCAAGTAGATATACCCATATCTGCTCAAATCATCTATGAAGGTCAGAAAATAACGATACTCGCCATGAGCATCAACACTCATCGGACAACATACATCAGTATGTATTATTTCCAATATAAGTCTGTTGCTCGTTCCATTGTTCTGGAGAATAGAGTCTTAGCCATCTTGCCCATGAGGCATGGTTCGCAAGCATCAAGTGATTCCAAAAGTCCATTGGCATGGAGTTTCTTCATGCGCTTTACACCAATATGACCTAAACGGCAGTGCCACAAATAAGTTGCACTATCATTATTAAACTTATATCTTTTGGCTTCAATACTATGAATATGTGTATCACTACTATCAAGAGTTAGTAAAAATAGACCACTCATCAAGGGTGCACGACCAGAAAAGATATTACTCATATAAATAGAACAACCATTATTCTCTGATTTAAATGAATAACCATCCGACATCAAACAAGATCCAGATATAACGTCCATGCTTAACGTTGGCACCAAATATCAATTATTCAGGTCTAAAACTAATCCTTAAGGTAGATGTAGAGGTAGCGTGCCGACGGCGATCACATCGACTTTGGAACCATTTCCCACGCACATCGTCACCTCGTCCTTTCACTTTGTCATCCTTCTTATCCGCCAAATACTTGGGGCGGTTCCGCTTCCAGTGACCAGTCCCTTTCCAGTAGAAGCACTCAGTCTCAGGCTTAGGTCCAGACTTGGGCTTCTTCACTTGAGCAGCAACTTGCTTGTTGCTCTTATTGAAGTTCTCCTTCTTCCCGTTGCCCTTCTTCTTGAAACTGGTGGTCTTGTTGACCATCAACACTTGATGCTCCTTCTTGATTTCTACCTCTGCAGCCTTTAGCATTGCGAAGATCTCAGGAATTGTCTTATCCATCCCTTGCATATTATAGTTCATCACGAAGCTCTTGTAGCTTGGTGGCAGTGATTGAAGAACTTTGTCAATGACACTAACATCAGGAAGATTAACTCCCAACTGAGTCAAGTGGCTGTTGTACCCAGACATTCTGAGTATATGTTCACTGACAGAACTATTCTCCTCCATTTTGCAGCTATAGAACTTATTGGAGACTTCATATCTCTCAATCCGGGCATTTGCTTGAAATATTAACTTCAACTCCTGGAACATCGCATATGCTCCATGACGTTCAAAACGTCATAGAAGTCCTGGTTCTAAGCCGTAAAGCATGGCACACTGAACTATCGAGTAGTCATCAGCTTTGCTTTGCCAGACGTTCTTAACATCATCGGCAGCATCTGCCGCAGGCTTGTCACCCAGCGGTGCTTCCAGGACATAATTCTTCTGTGCAGCAATGAGGATAATCCTCAAGTTATGGACCCAGTCCTTATAATTGCTACCATCATCTTTCAACTTAGATTTCTCTAGAAACGCATTAAAATTCAATGGAACAATAGCACGGGCCATTTATCTACAACAACATAGACATGCAAAATACTATCAGGTACTAAGTTCATGATAAATTAAAGTTCAGTTAATCATATTACTTAAGAACTCCCACTTAGATAGACATCCCTCTAAGCATCTAAGTGATCACGTGATCCATATCAACTAAACCATGTCCAATCATCACGTGAGATGGAGTAGCTTTCAATGGTGAACATCACTATGTTGATCATATCTACTATATGATTCACGCTCGACCTTTCGGTCTCAGTGTTACGAGGCCATATCTGCATATGCTAGGCTCGTCAAGTTTAACCCGAGTATTCTGCTTGTGCAAAACTGGCTTACACCCGTTGTATGTGAACATAGAGCTTATCACACCCGATCATCACGTGGTGTCTCGGCACGACGAACTGTAGCAACGGTGCATACTCAGGGAGAACACTTATACCTTGAAATTTAGTGAGAGATCGTCTTATAAAGCTACCCCCGTATTAAGAAAAATAAGATGCATAAAGGATAAACATCACATGCAATCAAATAAGTGAGATGATATGGCCATCATCATCTTGTGCCTTTTGATCTCCATCTCCAAAGCACCGTCATGATCACCATCGTCATCGGCTTGACACCTTGATTTCCATCAATGCATCGTTGTCGTCTCGCCAACTATTTCTTCCATGACTATCGCTACCGCTTAGTGATAAAGTAAAGCAATTACATGGCGATTGCATTTCATACAACAATTTATATAATCATGTCTTGACCATATCACATCACAACATGCCCTGCAAAAACAAGTTAGATGTCCTCTACTTTGTTGTTGCAAGTTTTACGTGTCTGATACGGGCTTCTAGCAAGAACCGTTCTTAACTACGCATCAAAACCACAACGTAGTATACTGATTGCTTTTTGATCTTTAGAAAGAACCATGTTCATTGAAACCGATTCAACTAAAGTTGGAGAAACAGACACCCACTAGCCACCTATGTGTGAAGCAAGTTGGTAGAACCAGTCTCGCGTAAGTGTATGCGTAATGTCGGTCTGAGCCGCTTCATCCAACAATACCGCCGAATCAAGAATCAGTGAGTGACGGCAAGCAATATGTATATACCCATGCCCACAACTCCTTTGTGTTCTACTCGTGCATATAACATCTACGCATAGACCTGGCTTGGATGCCACTGTTGTCGAACACAGTATTTCAAAAAAAATCCTATGATCACGCAAGATCAATCTAGGAGATGCATAGCAACGAGAGGGTAGAGTGTGTCCACGTACCCTCGTAGACCAAAAGTGGAAGCGTTAAGTAACGCGGTTGATGTAGTCAAACGTCTTCACGATCCAACCGATCAAGTACCGAACGTACGGCACCTTCGCAATCTGCACATGTTCAGCTTGGTGACGTCCCTCGTACTCTTGATCCAGTTGAGCCCGAGGGAGAGTTTCGTCAGCACGATGGCATGATGATGGTGATGATGAAGTTACTGATGCAGGGCATCGCCTAAGCACTACAACGATATGACCGAGGTGTAAATCTGTGGAGGGGGGCACCACACACGGCTAAAACAACTTTCAACTTGTGTGTTCTAGGGTGCCCTCCTACCCCCGTATATAAAGGAGCAAGGGGGAGGCCGGCCGACCCTCATGGACCGTGCCCCAAGTAGGATTCCTACTAGGAATAGAAATCCTATTCCTGGTAGGTTTCCAACAAGGGAAGAGAGGGGGAAGGAAGGAGAGGGAGAGAGGGAGAAGGAAAGGGAGGGGCGCCGCCCCCTCCTAGTCCAATTTGGACTCCTCAAGGGAGGGTGCGTGGCCAGCCCTAGGGCCCTGTCCTCTCTCTCTCACAAGGCCCATGTTGGCCCATTAGTCCCCCGGGGGTTTTCGATAACCCCCCGGCACTTCGATATATATCCGGTGACCTCGGAACTCATCCGGTGTCCAAATAACATCGTCCAATATATCAATATTTATGTCTCGACCATTTCGAGACTCCTCGTCATGTTCGTAATCTCATCTGGGACTCAGAACTATCTTCGGTTAATCAAAACACATAAACTCATAATATCGATAGTCATCGAACGTTAAGCGTGCGGACCCTACAGGTTTGAGAACTATGTACACATGATCGAGACTCATCTCTGGTCAATAACCAATAGCGGAACCTGGATGCTCATATTGGTTCCTACATATTCTACGAAGATCTTTATTGGTCAAACCACATAACAACATATGTTGTTCCCTTTGTCATCGGTATGTTACTTGCCCGAGATTCAATCGTCGGTATCTCAATACCTAGTTCAATCTCGTTACCGTCAATTCTCTTTACTCATTCCGTAATGCAACATCCCGCAACTAACTCATTAGTCACATTGCTTGCGAGGCTTATAGTGATGTGCATTACTGAGTGGGCCCAGAGATACCTCTCCGATAATCGGAGTGACAAATCCTAATCTCAAAATACGCCAACTCAACAAGTACCTTCGGAGACACCTGTATAGCACCTTTATAATCACCCAGTTACGTTGTGATGTTTGGTAGCACACAAAGTGTTCCTCTGGTAAACGGGAGTTGCATAATCTCATAGTCATAGGAACATGTATAAGTCATGAAGAAATCAATAGCAACATACTAAATGATCACGTGCTAAGCTAACGGAATGGGTCAAGTCAATCACATCATTCTCCTAATGATGTGATCTCGTTAATCAAATGACAACTCATGTCTACGGCTAGGAAACATAACCATCTTTGATCAACGAGCTAGTTAAGTAGAGGCATACTAGTGACACTCTATTTGTCTATGTATTCACACATGTACTATGTTTCCGGTTAATACAATTCTAGCATGAATAATAAACATTTATCATGATATAAGGAAATATAAATAAAAACTTTATTATTGCCTCTAGGGCATATTTCCTTCATGTGAGATCCCATCTAGGCGCCTTTTCCGGCATCCTGCCGGAGGGGGATTCAATCACAGAGGGCTTCTACATCAACACCATTGCCTCTCCGATGAAGTGTGAGTAGTTTGCCATAGACCTACGGGTCCATAGCTAGTAGCTAGATGGCTTCTTCTCTCTCTCTTTGTTTCTCAATACCCTGTTCTCCTCGGTCTTCTTGGAAATCTATTCGATGTAATACTCTTTTGCGGTGTGTTTGCCCAGATCCGATGAATTGTCGATTTATGATCATCTTATCTATGAATATTATATGAATCTCCTCTGAATTCTTATATGCATGATTTGATTTCTTTGCAAGTCTCTTCGAACTATCGATTTGGTTTGGCCAACTAGATTGGTTTTTCATGCAATGGGAGAAGTGCTTAGCTTTGGGTTCAATATTGCGGTGCTCGATCCTAGTGACAGAAGGGGAACCGACACGTATTGTATTGTTGCCATCAAGGATAACAAGATGGGGTTTTCATCATATTGCTTGAGTTTATGCCGCTACATCATGTCATCTTGCTTAATGTGTTACTCTGTTCTTCATGAACTTAATACTCTAGATGCAGGCAGGAGTCGGCCAATGTGTGGAGTAATAGTAGTAGATGCAGGCAGGAGTCGGTCTACTTGATACAGACGTGATGCCTATATTCATGATCATTGCCTTAGATATCATCATAACTTTGCGCTTTTCTATTAATTGCTCTGCAGTAATTTGTTTACCCACCATAATATTTTATATCTTGAGAGAAGCCTCTAGTGAAACCTATGGCCCCCGGGTCTATTTTCCATCATATAAGTTTCCGATATACAATTTTAGTTTCCTATATACTTTCTTTGCAATCTTTTACTTTCCGATCTATAAACCAAAAATACCAAAAGCATTACTTTACCATTTATCCATCTATATCAGATCTCACTTTGCAAATAACCATGAAGGGATTGACAACCCCTTTATCGCGTTGGGTGCAAGTTAGTGTTTGTTTGTGTAGGTATTTAGTGGCTTGTGCGTTGTCTCCTACTGGATTGATACCTTGGTTCTCAAAAGGTGAGGGAAATACTTACTCTACTTTGCTGCATCACCCTTTCCTCTTCTAGGGAAAAACCAACGCAAGCTCAAGAGGTAGCATAGGACATGATTATATGATTGGATGCTTAATTTTGGTTGTATGGATTTCACCTATTCCATCACTGCAAACATGGATATCCTTGGTCTGATGAAGAATAGGCGCTATATTTTTGCTCTATACCAGCAAACCAGTTTAGTACCAAATTGTCTAGTTCAAAACATGACAGATGCTAAGCAGAAATGACTAGTAGAGGCGTGTTTAAACCAAAAATACAAGGTGGGGTATGTGTTAACTAGGTGGCTGATATTTGTGCAAACAAATTGACCTCAATTTTTGTGGAACTGTAAAAGAGAATAGTATAGTCACTTCATGCAGTGCCATTTGAAAATAGACATAGAAAGATTGGATAGTCATGGACTGCACAAAAGTAGTACTGTACTATTTATTGGCTAACACTAGGTGCTTCGTTGCTTTGTTCTGATTATCCAATGGGCATCATTTTGCCAAAGTTAAAGTTGTATTCCGAAAATAGTCTCGCCCCTTGATAGATACATGACTAACTCATATTTCAGTGGATGTTCCTCCATCATGTGTGATTCACTCTCATGGTTCCATCTTTTGGTGAACGCACTTACGTTTGCAAGTGGAAATGTAGACCTCACAATCAAATTTTATTTCACTATGTCCTAAATGTTGGCCTAGAGAAGCATCCATGTTAGAGCATCTCCAGCCGTTGGCCCCCCAGGAGGCATATTTTTCACCACTTGGGGGCTGCCGGCGAAATTTTTGGCCTGGGGGGGGGGGCAAAATTTCCCAGTCGTTGTTCCCCCCACGAGCAGCGTCTTCCTCGCCGTCAACCCCTCCTCCGCATCCATGGCCTCGCCCGACCTCGGTCGCCTCTTCCCACACAGCGGCCAGCCAGCCCCCCCCCTTGCGGTTCGCTGAGCCCCTCGCACAGGTACGCGAGTCACCGCGTTTGGCATCGCCCGTGCCGCGCCTCAGGACACCACGGTGACGTGCTCGTCGCGTCCCGCGTTGGCGCCGCATTCACCGCGCCTCCCCTTCTTGTCGCCTTGCTGCGCCCCTGCTGTCACCGTCGTGCCGTGCCACTGCCCCACGCTCTGCCTGCCTAGACTACCACTGCTGCGGTGCTCCTCATCGCCAGGCCGCATCCGCCGCCTCCCCACACCGATCGCTGTGGACCCGCCCTTGGCATGCGCTCGCCGATGGCCATGCTGGGGGTGAGGCTAGCCGAGGGCCGCCACAACCGTTCTCTGGAAGGACTACGCCGGGCGCAAGGCTGGCAGCGGTGTGTGTCCGTTCGCCGCGGTGCAACGTGGCGGCCGTGTCGGGGCTTGAGAGGTTCGTGGTGGTGCGGTGGACGAGCGACAGCAGCTGCCGAGCTTGCACCGCCCGCACCCCACCGAGCTCGACCGCGCCCCACACCCTGTTGTGGCTTCCCGCCCTGCTGTGCCAGTGGGTGGAGAGAAGGAGGAGAGAAGAGAGAAGCATGCGGGTGGGCCCCAGAGGAAAAGTGAGGAGAGAGGTGTTGGAAATATGCCATAGAGGCAATAATAAAGTGGTTATTATTATATTTCCATGTTCATGATAATTGTCTATTGTTCATGCCATAATTGTACTAACCGGAAACCGTAATACATGTGTGAATACATAGATGTAATATGTCCCTAGTAAGCCTCTAGTTGACTAGCTCGTTGATCAATAGATGGTCATGGTTTCCTGACCATGGACATTGGATGTCATTGATAATGCGATCACATCATTGGGAGAATGATGTGATGGACAAGACCCAATCCTAAGTGTAGCACAAGATCGTGTAGTTTGTTTGCTAAAGCTTTTCTAATGTCAAGTATCATTTCCTTAGATCATGAGATTGTGCAACTACCAGACACTGTAGGAATGCTTTGGGTGTACCAAACGTCACAACGTAATAGGGTGGCTATAAAGGTGCACTACAGGTATCTCCGAAAGTATCTGTTGGGTTGGCATGACTCGAGACTGGGATTTGTCACTCCGTATGACGAAGAGGTATCTCTGGGCCCACTCGGTAATGCATCATCATAATGAGCTCAATGTCACTAAGGAGTTAGCCATGGGATCATGCGTTACGGAACGAGTAAAGAGACTTGCCGGTAACAAGGATGAACGAGGTATGGGAGTACCGACGATCGAATCTTGGGCAAGTAACATACCGATTGACAAAAGGAACTGCATACAGGATTCATTGAATCCCCGACATCGTGGTTCATCCGATGAGATCATCGTGGAACATGTGGGAGCCAACATGGGCATCCAGATCCCGCTGTTGGTTATTGGCAGGAGAGATGTCTCGGTCATGTCTACATGGTTCCCGAACCTGTAGGGTCTACACACTTAAGGTTCAGTGACGCTAGAGTTGTTATGGGAAATAGTATGTGGTTACGGAAGGTTGTTCGGAGTCCCAGATGAGATCCCGGACGTAACAAGGAGTTTGGGAATGGTCCGGAGATGAAGATTTAGATATGGGAAGTCCTTATTCGGTCGCCGGAAGTGTTCGGGGGGTTACCGATATTGTACCGAGACCACCGAAGGGGTTCCGGGGGTCCACCGGGAGGGTCCACCTACCCCGGAGGGCCCTATGGGCTGAATATAGAGGGGAACCAGCCCCTAGCTGGGCTGGGCGCCAACTCCCCCCTAGGGCCCATGCGCCTAGGGTTGGGGGAAACCCTAGAGGGGGCGCCCCCACCTAGCTTGGGTGGCAAGCCTCCCCCTTGCCCCCCCTCTAGATGCATCTAGGGGGGACGGGCCCCTCTCCCTTGCCCCTATATATAGTGTGGGGGTGGGAGGGCAACCATACCCTTCCCCTGGCGCAGCCCTCCCCCTCTCCAACACCTCCTCTTCCTTCGTAGCGCTTGCCGAAGCTCTGTCGGAGAACCACGACCTCCATCACCACCATGCCATCATATTGTTTCGGAGTTCTCCCTCAACTTCTCCTATCCCCTTGCTGGATCAAGAAGGAGGAGACATCCCCGGGCTGTACGTGTGTTGAACGCGGAGGCGCCGTTGTTCGACGCTTAGATCGGAATCGGTCGCGATCTGAATCGCTGCGTGTACAACTCCACCAACCGCGTTCTTGCAACGCTTCCGCTTAGCGATCTTCAAGGGTATGAAGATTCACTCCCTCTTTGTCATTACTAGCATCTCCTAGATTGATCTTGGTGACATGTAGGAATTTTTTTGAATTATTGCTACGTTCCCAATAGTGGCATCATGATCCAAGTCTATGCGTAGATTCTATGCACGAGTAGAACACAAAGTAGTTGTGGGCGATGATTTGTTCAATTTGCTTACCGTTACTAGTCTTATCTTGATTCGGCGTCATTGTGGGATGAAGCGGCCCAGATCGACCTTACACGTACGCTTACGTGAGACTGGTTCCACCGACTGACATGCACTTGATGCATAAGGTGGCTAGCGGGTGTCTGTCTCTCCCACTTTAGTCGGATCGGATTCGATGAAAAGGGTCCTTATGAAGGGTAAATAGCAATTGGCATATCACCATTGTGGTTTTGCGTAGGTAAGAAACATTCTTGCTAGAAACCCGCAATAGCCACGCAAAACATGCAACAACAATTAGAGGACGTCTAACTTGTTTTTGCAGGGTATGCTATGTGATGTGATGATACATCTCCAAGGTATCTATAATTTTTTATTGTTCCATACTATTATATTATCAACCTTGGATATTTTATATGCATTTATATGCTATTTTATATGATTTTTGGGACTAACCTATTAACCTAGAGCCCAGTGCCAGTTTCTATTTTTTTCCTTGTTTTAGAGCATCGCAGAGAAGGAAAATCAAACGGAGTCCAATTGACCTGAAACTTCATGGAACTTATTTTTGGACCAGAAGAAGCCCACGGAATATCGGAGTTGGACCAGGAGAGTCCCGGGCTGGCCACAAGGGTGGGGGCACACCCACCCCCTGGGCGCGCCCCCTGCCTCGTGGACAGCCCGGAGGTCCACCGACGTACTTCTTCCTCCCATATATACCCATATAGCCTAAAAACTTCGAGGAGGAGAATAGATCAGGAGGTCCGCCGCCAGAAGCCTCCGTAGCCACCAAAAACCAATCTAGACTCGTTCTGGCACCCTGCCGGAGGGGAAATCACTCTCCGATGGCCATCTTCATCATCCCGGCGCTCTCCATGACGAGGAGGGAGTAGTCCACCCTCGGGGCTGAGGGTATGTACCAGTAGCTATGTGTTTGATATCTCTCTCTCTCTCTCGTGTTCGTGAGGTGATACGACCTTGATGTATCGCGAGCTTTGCTATTATAATTGGATCTTATGATGTTTCTCCCCCTCTACTCTCTTGTAATGGATTGAGTTTTCCCTTTGAAGTTATCTTATCGGATTGAGTCTTTAAGGATTTGAGAACACTTGATGTATGTCTTGCGTGGGATACCCGTGGTGACAATGGGGTATTCTATTGATCCACTTGATGTATGTTTTGGTGATCAACTTGCGGGCTCCGCCCATGAACCTATGCATAGGGGTTGGCACACGTTTTCCTCTTGACTCTCCGGTAGAAACTTTGGGGCACTCTTTGAAGTACTTTGTGTTGGTTTGAATAGATGAATCTGAGATTGTGTGATGCATATCGTATAATCATACCCACGGATACTTGAGGTGACATTGGAGTATCTAGGTGACATTAGGGTTTTGGTTGATTTGTGTCTTAAGGTGTTATTCTAGTACGAACTCTATGATAGATTGAATGGAAAGAATAGCTTCATGTTATTTTACTACAGACTCTTGAATAGATCGATCGGAAAGGATAACTTTGAGGTGGTTTCTTACCCTACCATAATCTCTTCGTTTGTTCTCCGCTATTAGTGACTTTGGAGTGACTCTTTGTTGCATGTTGAGGGATAGTTATATGATCCAATTATGTTATTATTGTTGAGAGAACTTGCACTAGTGAAAGTATGAACCCTAGGCCTTGTTTCCTAGCATTGCAATACCATTTACGCTCACTTTTATTACTTGTTACCTTGCTGTTTTTACATTTTCAGATTACAAAAACCTTTATCTACCATCCATATACCACTTGTATCACCATCTCTTCGCCGAACTAGTGCACCTATACAATTTACCATTGTATTGGGTGTGTTGGGGACACAAGAGACTCTTTGTTATTTGGTTGTAGGGTTGCTTTAGAGAGACCATCTTCATCCTACGCCTCCTACGGATTGATAAACCTTAGGTCATCCACTTGAGGGAAATTTGCTACTGTCCTACAAACCTCTGCACTTGGAGGCCCAACAACGTCTACAAGAAGAAGGTTGTGTAGTAGACATAATGTGATATGGCCAAAAGGATGTGATGAATGATATATGTGATGTATGAGATTGATCATGTTCTTGTAATAGGAATCACGACTTGCTTGTCGATGAGTTTGACAACCGGCAGGAGCCATAGGTGTCGGTGTCAAAACTGGCGGATCTCGGGTAGGGGATCCCGAACTGTGCGTCTAGGCCGGATGGTAATAGGAGGCAAGGGACACGAAGTTTTACCCAGGTTCGGGCCCTCTTGATGGAGGTAAAACCCTATGTCCTGCTTGATTAATATCGATGATATGGGTGTTACAAGAGTAGATCTACCATGAGATCGGAGAGGCTAAACCCTAGAAGCTAGCCTACGGTATGATTGTATGTTGTGATTGTTGTCCTACAAACTAAAACCCTTCGGTTTATATAGACACCGGAGAGGGTTAGGGTTACACGAGGTCGGTTACAAAGGAGGAGATATCCATATATGTATTGCCTAGCTTGCCTTCCACGCCAAGTAGAGTCCCATCCGGACACGAGACGAAGTCTTCAATCTTGTATCTTCATAGTCTAACAGTCCGGCCAACGGAGATAGTCCGGCTGTCCGGAGACCCCCCCAATCCAGGACTCCCACAGTAGCCCCTGAACCAGGCTTCAATGACGATGAGTCCGGCGCGCAGTATTGTCTTCGGCATTGCAAGGCGGGTTCCTTCTCCGAATACATGACAGAAGAAGTTGAATACGAGGATAGTGTCCGACCCTGCAAAATAAATTCCACATTCCACCATAGAGAGAATAACGTTTTCACAGATCTAATTTGCTGGCTTGTTTTTGCAACATGACGTTACGTCATGGCCCGGTGATTATTCGAACCGTTTCTTTCAACCAGCTCCACACATAACGCGATGCGGTTTCGTGACACTTCTTGCCGAAGCGGAGATCGTGTTCCCCCAATTACGGGATTCTCATCAATACAGGCGTGGGTAACCCAACCATGTCTAGGACTCCTAGATTATAGGCAAGTCCTAAACGGCTACGAAGAGGATGCTTGATATTCACCCTCTTTATAAAGGGACGGGGTTTTTGCTTTTTCTCTCTCGTGCTCAATCGAACCCTTCCTTTGCCTCGAGTTCTAACACCCAAAGCCCAGGTTAGGTGCTCCGGATCTTCAATCATGTCCGGATCCAGCCTTCAAGGCCGATGGATGCCCTCCTCCATGACGGAAGAGGACATTAAGAAGTTGAGGGAGGTCAGATACCTGACCGCCGAGGTTTTGCATTGGCTGCCTACTCAAGGGCAGGTCGTCCCTACTCCTGAACCCAACGAGAATGTTGTGTTCGTCTCCCACTTCCTCCGAGGTCTAGGCCTCACTCTGGATCCTTTCGTCAGGGGCTTGATGTTCTATTATGGGCTAGATTTCCACAATCTAGCTCCGGACTCCTTTCTCCACATCACGACATTTATTATCGTGTGTGAGGCCTTCCTCCGTGTGACCCCTCACTTCGGCCTGTGGCTCAAGACCTTTGAAGTACAACCGAAGATGATCGAGGGGCAACATGCAGCGTGCGAAGGTGCATCAATAGGCAAGATGGCAGGAGCTCCATGGCCGAAAGTTTCCTTTCCAGAGGTGTCCAAATTATGGCAACGGGAGTGGTTTTACGTCACGGCTCCCAGAAGTGCCAAGTGGGCGGCTACCCCTGCTTTCCGCCCGGCCCCCCCACCACAACTGATGTAATGGATTAGCAGGGGTCTGAGCTGGGGTCCAGCCAAGGACGTGCCTATACTGCAAAGTCACATCCGAGATCTCTTCGAGGGAGATTTTAATTTGGTTGCGGTAATACAAGTTATGTTGGTTCGTCAAGTCCAGCCTTGCAAACGCCAGCCCCTGCGCTTGTGGGAGTTCAACCCAGAGGGGCCACGTGCCATTCAAAGTTTCCTCGGCCTGACGCACGAGGAGATGTACAAGTCATTCTTCGGACCTCAAGTGGAATGTCCGGATATCACCGAGGACGTGATCCTGAGCAGTAACCGCGCCGCCGAACAAGTAAGAAATCCTCTAGCCGAACATGTTGTCTTTTATTCGAAGTTATTTCTGAGAGTTTGCTTTTTGAACAGGACTGGCTAACAAAGGCGAAGATGATTCGGTGTTCGGCCCCCCTCCCTGAGGGTTTGGAAAATCCGGTATTGGAGAAGATGCTTGAGGTCGCACCTTACCCGGAGCCCTTGAAGGAAGATACCGAGGGAGATAATACGGGCGGACACAGGCCCCCATCACTGTCCGCTCCAACCGAGGGAACGAGCGTCTCCACGAAGGAGGACGATCGGGGGAGGAAAAGGACTGCTTTCGAGGATCCGTAAGCCAAAGCCTCCAAACGGGAGAAGAGGTCTCCCACTGAGGGTCCTGCCTTGGGGGGTGCTTCTGCCGCACATAGTCCGCGGGGGGGGATCAACCCTCCAACGAGTCATAAGTGATCCAAAATATTTCAATAGTAAGGGTATGCTATCTTTTTCCTCTGAGAAAATAACCACCGCATCTATCTTGCAGTTCGGGCCTCACCCCCTCTCAAATGAGCTCGTCTTCGGGGGATCTTCTTCCAGAGATGATGGAGAGCGAAACGCCTCCCCCGGACTCCTCCGCTCCAGAAGCGGGCGACCCCGAAGTGTCGTCACGGAGGGCCTCTCCGGATCCGGTGAGGCCAGAAGATAATCCCGTAGACCCCCAAAGTCCCCAGTGTCCGGCTCTCGAAGAGAGCATACGAAAGAGTCCGGCACCGTCTGGTGTGTGGTCGGACGTTCTGAGGGAGTTGGTGGGGCGAGCGGCCATCTCAGAAGAGCACCGTATGCTGATGGGTACGGTGATGGAGAGAATCTCGTCCGCTGAAAGCGGATTACATGAAGCCTTTATGAGTCTATTGACAGGCTTTGAGGTATGTGAGATAATATGTGATAGTACTGCACATGTTATAGTAGCCCCTGAGACTCTGGTTGTCGTCGAGAACGGCGGCGAACAGAGGATCATATTCCCAGGCAATAACCAAACTGCCTTCATGTGCAGGTGGTGGGAGCTTCGGTGGCTAGCCGGACTAGGGAGTTTTCCCAATTAAAACGACAACTGGATGCGGCAGACGCCGACATCGAGCTTGTTAACAAGAGGCTTGACGAGGCACAGGGTAAGTGTTATTATCCGGTGAACGCCACATAGTAAGAGCAGCATAATGCTAGTATCTTTAATATGTTGTGACTACAGATGGAGCTGCCACCGTGGAAGCCTTGCGGGCGGAACTTGCCCGAGCCAAGGAACAAGCGAGGATTAGTAATGCGGCTACTTTGAAGGTAGTCGAAGAGTTGAAAGCCGAGAAGGCCGCACATTGCGAGAGCCAGGAGAAGAAGGCCAAGATGGCCATAGAATTAAAAGACACTGCCGATCGTTGTCGGTTCCTTGAAAAAGAAAACCGAGCGAAGGCAACGGACCTTGAGAAGGCCGTGGCGGCGGACAAAGACACCCGTTCTACTATGAGAGCGAAGAAGGAGGAGCTGCGGGAAGCCGGGGATATTGCGGCTACGAAACCCTTCATGTTACGGAGGAAGTTCGAAGATCCTCGGTATGCCCCTCTGGATCGGCTGTGGAGTTCGGCAGAGGCGTATATGGATTTGGCGGCGAGCGATGCCGATGCGGCCAAGTACTTCCAAGGTCAGACAGATCGTGAGGTGGACAAGCTATTCTGGACGCAATTCCACCTTCCAGAGCGCCCGCTTTCATTGACTGACCAGCTAGCCGAATGGGCTGAACTGAATAGGTTGTCCGTAATCACCATGAGGTCTGTTGTGGATTAGCTATGGCCGGAAAGACCAAAGCCGAACAGCTATTTCAGCTTAGTGCAGCAGTTCCTTGGTGCGGTGCCGCGCATTAATGCGATGAAGAGGTCGGTGTGCATAGAAGGCTCGCGGATGGCCCTTGCCCGTGTTAAAGCATACTGGGCAGAGATGGACACTACCACTGTTGCGGCGCAGGGATCGGCCATAGGCCGGGTGGCTGCCAAGCACTATTTCGAGGAGGTTCTCGAGGGTGCTCATTTGATAGAGGTCCAGTGCTCGAAAAATATTATGTTTGAGTGATATGTATTTTCATTGTAAGCACAGTGCTTTTATGAATTTTTATAAGGTTATTTTTATACTTTTGCCTGAAAGTAGTATGATGCCTCTTGTGCGGCCGTTTATGTATACATGTGTATAACCTGAAAGATTGCAGCCGTCAGCTTCAACCCCCACGCATAAAATGCGGGGGTGTTCACAAAAAATGTGTGTTCACACTTAACCCAATGTCTTGGTCCTATTAAGGAGGTGATAGCGTAGCGAGCGAGGCAATCGGACTATAATGCTTTAACACTTTCACTTAGCCATAGGAGTTTGACAGTGGGGCTACTAGATAGCCCCTAGTGGCTCCGCACTCTCCCGATCGCGGGGTGCGTACATGCCTGGCCGGGAAACGGCCCTTCATTAAGGCGGAGGAATTCTAACATTCTGATAGGTCACCGAGTGGTTGACCAGTCTCACGCTATATCATGACAGTAAGTTTTCGGCTTTCTCTACTGAGGTGCTCGTCCGGATGAACCAGGGCACAATCACAGTAGTTCTGCTGGTGCTACCTTAGCCGGTAAAGCGGAACATAAGGCACCAAAACACAAGAGCCGGGCAAACCCAACATTTGACCAAAGACAATGATTCAGAGCTGATGCATATAAGGCCAAACTCGCGAAGCCGAACACTCCCTAAGGTATTCGGTCTTTATGGTATAACCCGGGCCTAGATAGTGCCCTTCGTAAGAAGCCCCTTGTGTCCAGGTACATGCATTATTCTGACGTGGCCACTTGCCAAAACGCCAGCAACCTTCTCGACTGTGCTGAGAATTCGGTGGATATGTATCAACAAGAGACAGTAAAAAAGGTTTACGCAGGGTCTTAATCTAAAAAGAATCCTTGGAGAGGGTCCCTGCTGCACGTCTGCGCCTGTGTCTCCGTTGTGCCGTATCCTGGACGGGTGTAGCATGATGATTATCTGTAAAAGAGAGGAGCTTAGGTGAAAAAAGTTGTCGTGCAAAAAGATAGTTTTTAAAGAAATCATGTATAATTCAAGGTAAGTAAGAATTGCCGCTTGTCTGCGCACGTTGAGCCCCTTGTAAATAGGGGTGTGATCATTGATCCGGTAAAAATTGCATATGGCTGCGCCGGACTCGTCTAACCGTGTCCGAGGTCGTGACGACCTGCTAAATGCTTTAGTTGGTGAGGCCATTTTTAGTGTGCGACTGCCAGGGCAACCGCACGCTCTTCGGCGCGCAGAGATCGCTTAATACTTCCGTTCACTATAATGATGCCACGTGGACCGGGCATCTTGAGTGTAAGGGAAGCATAGTGTGGTATTGCGTTAAAGTGAGCGAAAGCTTCGCGTCCAAGTAGTGCTTGATAGCCACTTTGAAACGGAGCGATGTGGAAGGTTAAATGTTCGCTACGGAAGTTATCGGGGAAGCCGAATATAACTTTTAGTAGCAGGGAGCCCGTGCAATGAGCCCCTGGGCCTGGCGTTACTCCTTTAAAGGTAATATTGCTATGGCAAATTTTTTTTGGGTCTATCCCCATTTCGCGGATTGTATCCTGGTATATCAGGTTTAGACTACTGCCACCGTCCATCAGGACTCGTGTGAAGTGGTATCCGTCAATTATTGTGTCTAATACCAGGGCAGCCCATCCTGCACGCCAGACACTTGCTGAGTAATCACGATGGTCGAAGGTGATCAGTTGAGACGACTAGTGGCAGGACTCCGCGGTGATAGGCCTTCGGGCGTATTTTTTTGGGAGTGCCGTTTTGTTTCTGCCATTGATCACGTGTAACACGTTTACTGTTTTGACTTCTGGTGGAAATTTCTTTTGTTCCCCAGTGTCTTCCTTGAGAGGCTCATCCTCATCTTCGCTTGGTGTATCCTCCCCCTTGTGTACGACGTTGAGCTTGCCGGACTGCTTGAAGACCCAACATTCTCTATGGGTATGATTGGTTGGTTTGCCAGGGGTGCTATGGACCTGACATATTTGGTCCAGAATTTTGTTTAGGCTGGACAGTTCGTCTCTAGCGCCTTTAGGGGGCGGCTTTTGCTGACCTGGCCGAGAGCTTTTGAATCCGGCGTTTACTGCCGTGCTCTTCGTGCTATCTCTTTTATTCCGGCGTTTGTTATTGCTGTTGCACCGTGATTTCCTGTTTCCATCTCTAACTTCAGATGTACTGGGGTCGCTGGAGCTGCATCGGGCTAGCCAGCTGTCTTCACCCGCGCAAAAGCAGGTCATGAGGCTTGTTAATGCTGCCATTGTTCTCGGTTTTTCTTGGTCGAGGTGTCGGGCAAGCCATTCGTCACAGACGCTGTGCTTAAAAGCTGCCAAGGCTTCGGTGTCCGGGCAGTCGATAATTTGGTTCTTTTCATTAAGAATCATGGTCCAAAGCTTTCGGGCTGTCTCTCCGGGCTGTTGAGTTATATGACTCAAATCATCCGCATCTGGAGGTCGGACATAAGTCCCTTGAAAGTTTGCCTGAAAAGCGTCTTCGAGCTATGCCCAGCTTCCAACGGAGTTTTTGGGGAGGCCTTTAAGCCAATGATGAGTTGGCCCTTTGAGTTTGAGTGGTAAGAACTTGATGGCGTGGAGATCATCTCCTTGAGCCATATGGATGTGGAGGATATAGTCCTCGATCCAGACCCCAGGGCTGTTGTTCCGTCGTATGCCTCTATGTTTACACGTTTGAATCCCTTTGGAAATTCATGATCCAGCACCTCATCGGTGAAACATAGGGGGTGTGCGGCACCCCTGTATCTGGGTGTACCGCGTTGTTTGGATGTTTGTTGTGTTATATCATATGCTGGGGCGCGCTTGAGTGGTCCATAGATGGATCTGGTTGCGTTGTCCTTTTGGTGCAAGCCCTTGCGTGAATCGCGTATTGTCTTGTGGGTGGCATTGTTTGCCGCTCTATGTTGGCCGTGAGGTCGTCTATCCGGCCAGGTGGCTGTTTTGATTTTTGGTTGTGAGGGGTCTGAGGCCTCCTCATCGAATTCAGGTAGCAACTTCCGCTTTGGGTAGCTCTTGGTGGGGCGATTGTCGTCGTACTTCGCTGCTGTGTTGAGTACTTTACTCCATCTGATTTGGAGTATGTCCTGTGCAGCCTTGAGCCTTTGTTGCTGCTTTTTCAGATTCCTCGCGGTGGCAACAAGCCTTTGACGGGCATTCTGCTGCTCCGGGTGCCTTTCCGGCGTTGTGTCGTCCGGACTATTATCTTTGACCGAATTGGTTTGTTCGGTTTGATTTTCCGTATTGCCATAGTCCGGCAGTGGTTCACCCCACTCCAACGCTGGGTCGGTGTTATTGTTATTTCTAGTGAGGCGTGATTTGGGGCGGCGCTTGCGCCGCCGTTTTGACTGCTTCTCGAGGGAATAAGCCTTCGGTGCGTCCTTCCATTCCTCGTCGTCTTCTTTTGGTGTATCCACCATGTATACGTCGTATGATGAAGTGGACGTCCAGCACCCTGTGGGCGGTGGTTCCTCTTTGCCTCCCGCATCGTTGTCCATACCGTCGATGTCTTCAGAGTCGAAGTCGAGCATGTCGGTTGAATCATCGACAGTGGCTATTAAGTGGGTGGCGGGTGGGCGTCGAATTTCTTCGTCGTCCACATCCCAATCCTGTTGGCCATGATACGGCCAGGGCTCTCCCGACAAAGAGAGAGACCTTAGTGAATTCAGAATGTCGCCGAAGGGCGGGTGCTGAAAGGTATCCGCGGTAGTGAATTTCATGATCGGCGCCCAATCGGATTCGATTGGCAGGGGCGCGGATGGTTCGGGGTCCAGAAGAGAGTCCGGCACCTTGGAGTCATGGGCTGCACGGAGATTTATGCTGGTGTTCGGCTCGATCGCCGTTGAGACTGCAACCCCTGAGGCGGTGTCTAACCACCCATCCTCGATTGGCGCAGTTGGCTCCGAACTAAGGGTCGGAGCTGATGCGGGCGCAGCTTCTGGGGTACTGTTCAGTGGCAGAGCTAGGTCATACCCATCGCGACAGTGTGGCGCACCCGGCTGTGGCTCGAATCCATCGAAGATCAAGTCCCCACGGATGTTGGCCGTGTAATTCAAACTTCCAAATCTGACCTGATGGCCAGGGGCATAGCTTTCAATCTGCTCCAGATGGCCAAGTGAATTAGCCCGCAGTGCAAAGCCGCCGAATATGAAGATCTGTCCGGGGATAAAAGTCTCACCCTAGACCGCATCGCTATCGATGATAGTAGGAGCCATCAAGCCTAACGGCGACGACACAGAGGAACTCTCAATGAAAGCACCAATGTCGGTGTCAAAACCAGTGGATCTCGGGTAGGGGGTCCCGAACTGTGCGTCTAGGTCGGATGGTAACAGGAGGCAAGGGACACGAAGTTTTACCCAGGTTCGGGCCCTCTTGATGGAGGTAAAACCCTACGTCTTGCTTGATTAATATTGATGATATGGGTGTTACAAGAGTAGATCTACCACGAGATCGGAGAGGCTAAACCCTAGAAGCTAGCCTACGGTATGATTGTATGTTGTGATTGTTGTCCTACGGACTAAAACCCTTTAGTTTATATAGACACCGGAGAGGGTTAGGGTTACACGAGGTCGGTTACAAAGGAGGAGATATCCATATATGTATTTCCTAGCTTGCCTTCCATGCCAAGTAGAGTCCCATCCGGACACGAGATGAAGTCTTCAATCTTGTATCTTCATAGTCTAACAGTCCGGCTGTCCGGAGACCCCCCAATCCAGGACTCCCACAATAGGAGTTGTCTTAATTTATTGTATGACATGTGTGTCAATGAAAATGCCATGTAATTACTTTACTTTATCGCTAACCGTTAGCCATAGTAGTAGAAGTAATAGTTGGCGAGACAACTTCATGAAGACACGATGGTGGAGATCATGATGATGGAGATCATGGTGTCATGTCAGTGACGAAGGTGATCATGCCGTGCCTTGAAGATGGAGATCAAAAGGCGCAAGATGATATTGGCCATATCATGTCACTTTTATGATTGGCATGTGATGTTTGTCATGTTTACATCTTATTTGCTTAGAATGACGATAGCATAAATAAGATGATCCCTCACTAAAATTTCAAGAAAAGTGTCCCCCCTAACTGTGCACCATTGCGACGGTTCGTTGTTTCGAAGCACCACATGATGATCGGGTGTGATAGATTCTAACGTTCACATACAATGGGTGTAAGCCAGATTTACACATGCAAAACAGTTAGGTTGACTTAACGAGCCTAGCATGTACAGACATGGCCTCGGAACACGAGAGACCGAAAGGTCGAACATGAGTCATATAGTAGATATGATCAACATGGAGATGTTCACCGTTGATGACTAGTCTGTCTCACGTGATGATCGAACACGGCCTAGTCGATTCGGATCATGTATCACTTGGATGACTAGAGGGATGTCTATCTGAGTGGGAGTTCATTAAATAATTTGATTAGATGAACTTAATTATCATGAACTTAGTCTAAAATGTCTTTACAATATGTCTTGTAGATCAAATGGCCCACGCTAATGTTGCCCTCAACTTCAACGTGTTCCTAGAGAAAACCAAGCTGAAAGACGATGGTAGCAACTATATGGATTGGGTCCATAACTTGAGGATCATCCTCATAGCTACCAAGAAAGCATATGTCCTTGAAGCACCGCTAGCTGACGCACCCATTTTACCAGCAACTCAAGAAGTTATGAACGCCTGGAAGTCGCGTAGTGATGATTACTCCCTGGTTCAGTGCGGCATGCTTTACAGCTTAAAACTGGGGCTCCAAAAGCATTTTGAGCAGCATGAAGCATATGAGATGTTCCAAGAGCTAAAAATGGTTTTCCAAGCTCATGCCTGGGTCGACAGATATGAAGTCTCCGACAAGTTCTACAGTTGTAAGATGGAGGAAAACAGTTCTGTCAGCAAGCATATACTCAAAATGTCTGGGTTGCACAACCGCTTGTCTTAGCTGGGAGTTAAACTTCCAGATGACTCGGTCATTGACAGGATCCTCCAGTCACTTCCACCTAGCTACAAGATCTTCGTGATGAACTACAATATGCAAGGGATGGAGAAGTTCATTCCTGAGTTATATTCAATGTTGAAATCAGCGGAGGTGGAAATCAAAAAGGGACATCAAGTGTTGATGGTGAATAAAACCACTAGTTTCAAGAAAGGCAAGGGTAAGAAGAACTTCAAGAAGGACGGAAAGGGAGTTCCCGCGCCCGGTAAATCAGTTGCCGGGAAGAAGCCAAATAATGGACCCAAGCCCGAGACGCGGTGCTTTTATTGTAAGGGAAATGGTCACTGGAAGCGGAACTGCCCCAAATACTTAGCGGATAAAAAGGCCGGTAACGCCAAAGGGATGTGTGATATACATGTTATTGATGTGTACCTTACCAGCACTCGTAGTAGCTCCTGGGTATTTGATACCGGTGTGGTTGCTCATATTTGTAACTCAAAACAGGAGCTGCAGAATAAGCGGAGACTGGCGAAGGACGAGGTGACAATGTGCGTCGGGAATGGTTCCAAGGTCGATGTGATCGCCGTCGGCATGCTCCCTCTACATCTACCTACGGGATTAGTTTTAAACCTCAATAATTGTTATTTAGTACCGCCTTTGAGCATGAACATTGTATATGGATCTCGTTTAATGCCAGATGGCTACTCATTTAAATCCGAGAATAATGGTTGTTCTATTTATATGAGAGATATGTTTTATGGTCATGTCCCGCTGGTCAATGGTTTATTTTTGTTTAATCTCGAACGTGATGTTACACATATTCATAGTGTGAATGCCAAAAGATGTAAGGTTGATAATGATAGTCCCACTTACTTGTGGCACTGCCGCCTTGGTCACATTGGTGTCAAACGCATGAAGAAACTCCATGCAGATGGACTTTTGGAGTCTCTTGATTATGAATCATTTGACACGTGCGAACCATGCCTCATGGGCAAAATGACCAAGACTCTGTTCTCCGAAACAATGGAGCGAGCAACCAACTTATTGGAAATCATACATACTAATGTGTGCGGTCCGATGAGCGTTGTGGCTCGCGGTGGCTATCGTTATGTTCTCACCCTCATAGATGACTTAAGTAGATATGGGTATGCCTACTTAATGAAATACAAGTCTGAGACCTTTGAAAAGTTCAAGGAATTTCAGAGTGAGGTAGAGAATCAACGTGACAGGAAAATAAACTTCTTACGATCAGATCATGGAGGAGAATACTTGAGTCACAAGTTTGGAACGCACTTACGGAAATGTGGAATTGTTTCACAACTCATGCCGCCTGGAACACCTCAGCGAAATGGTGTGTCCGAACGTCATAATCGCACTCTATTAGATATGGTGCGATCGATGATGTCTCTTACCGATCTACCGCTATCATTTTGGGGTTATGCTTTAGAGACTGCCGCATTCACTTTAAATAAGGCTCCATCAAAATCCGTTGAGACGACACCGTATGAATTATGGTTTGGAAAGAAACATAAGTTGTCATTTCTGAAAGTTCGGGGATGCGATGCTTATGTCAAGAAACTTCAACCTGAAAATCTCGAACCCAAGTCGAAAAAATGCGTCTTCATAGGATACCCTAAGGAAACTATCGGGTATACCTTCTACCTCAGATCCGAAGGCAAGATCTTTGTTGCCAAGAATGGATCCTTTCTAGAGAAAGAGTTTCTCTCGAAGGAAGTAAGTGGGAGGAAAGTAGAACTTGATGAGGTACTGCCTCTTGAACCGGAAAGTAGCGCAACTCAGGAAGATGTTTCTGTGGTGCCTGCACCGACTAGAGAGGAAGTTAATGATGATGATCATGAAACTTCGGATCAAGTTGCTACTGAACTTCGTAGGTCCAGGAGGACATGCCTCGCACCAGAGTGGTACGGCAACCCTGTCCTGGAATTCATGTTGTTAGACAACGGTGAACCTTTGAACTATGAGAAGCGATGGCGAGCCCGGATTCCAACAAATGGATTGAAGCCATGAAATCCGAGATAGGATCCATGTATGAAAACGAACTATGGACTTTGACAGACTTGCCCGATGATCGGCAAGCGATAGAGAATAAACGGATCTTTAAGATGAAGACTGACGCGGATGGTAACGTGACCATCTATAAGGCTCGGCTTGTCGCTAAGGGTTATCGACAAGTTCAAGGGGTTGACTATGATGAGACCTTCTCACCCGTAGCGAAGCTGAAGTCCGTCCGAATCATGTTAGCAATTGCCGCATTCTATGATTATGAGATATGGCAAATGGATGTCAAAATGGCATTCCTTAATGGTTTCCTTAAGGAAGAATTGTATATGATGCAGCGGGAAGGTTTTGTCAATCCTAAGAATGCTGACAAGGTATGCAAGCTCCAGCGCTCAATCTATGGGCTGGTGCAAGCATCTCGGAGTTGGAACATTCCCTTTGATGAGATGATCAAAGCGTTTGGGTTTATGTAAACTTATGGAGAAGCCTGTGTTTACAAGAAAGTGAGTGGGAGCTCTGTAGCATTTCTCATATTATATGTGGATGACATACTATTGATGGGAAATGATATAGAATTTTTGGAAAGCATAAAGGCCTACTTGAATAAGTGTTTTTCAATGAAGGACCTTGGAGAAGCTGCTTACATATTAGGCATCAAGATCTATAGAGATAGATCGAGACGCCTCATTGGTCTTTCACAAAGCACATACCTTGACAAGATATTGAAGAAGTTCAATATGGATCAGTCCAAGAAGGGGTTCTTGCCTGTATTGCAAGGTGTGAAATTGAGCACGGCTCAATGCCCGACCTCAGCAGAACATAGAGAAAAGATGAGTGTCATCCCCTATGCCTCAGCCATAGGGTCTATTATGTATGCCATGTTGTGTACCAGACCTGATGTGAACCTTGCCGTAAGTTTGGTAGGGAGGTACCAAAGTAATCCCGGCATGGAACACTGGACAGCGGTCAAGAATATCCTCAAGTACCTGAAAAGGACTAAGGATATGTTTCTCGTTTATGGAGGTGACGAAGATCTCGTCATAAAGGGTTACGTCGATGCTAGCTTCGACACAGATCTGGATGACTCCAAGTCGCAAACCGGATACGTGTACATTTTGAATGGTGGGGCAGTCAGCTGGTGCAGTTGCAAGCAAAGCATCGTGGCGGGATCTACATGTGAAGCGGAGTACATAGCATCCTCGGAGGCAGCACAGGAAGCAGTCTGGATGAAGGAGTTCATCACCAACCTAGGAGTTATTCCCAATGCGTCAGGCCCGATGACTCTCTTCTGTGACAACACTGGAGCTATTGCCCTTGCCAAGGAGCCCAGGTTTCACAAGAAGAACATGCATATCAAGCGTCAACTCCATTCATGAATATATTCAGGATGGAGACATAGATATTTGTAAAGTGCAAACAGGAATGTCACGGATCTGTTGACTAAACCTCTTCCGCGAGCAAAACATGATCAACACCAGAACTCTATGGGTGTTCGATTCATCACATGTAACTAGATTATTGACTCTAGTGCAAGTGGGAGACTGTTGGAAATATGCCCTAGAGGCAATAATAAAGTGGTTATTATTATATTTCCGTGTTCATGATAATTGTTTATTGTTCATCCTATATTTGTATTAACCGGAAACCGTAATACATGTGTGAATACATAGATCGTAATATGTCCCTAGTAAGCCTCTAGTTGACTAGCTCATTGATCAATAGATGGTCATGGTTTCCTGACCATGGACATTGGATGTCATTGATAACGGGATCACATCATTGGGAGAATGATGTGATGGACAAGACCCAATCCTAAGCGTAGCACAAGATCGTGTAGTTCGTTTGCTAAAGCTTTTCTAATGTCAAGTATCATTTCCTTAGACCATCAGATTGTGCAACTCCCAGACACCGTAGGAACACTTTGGGTGTACCAAACGTCACAACGTAACTGGGTGGCTATAAAGGTGCACTACAGGTATCTCCGTAAGTATCTGTTGGGTTGGCACCAATCGAGACTGGGATTTGTCACTCCGTATGACAGAGAGGTATCTCTGGGCCCACTCGGTAATGCATCATCATAACAAGCTCAGTGTGACTAAGGAGTTAGCAATGGGATCATGCATTATGGAACGAGTAAAGAGACTTGCCGGTAATGGGATTGAACGAGGTACGGGGATACCGACGATCGAATCTCGGGCAAGTAACATACCGATTGACAAAGGGAGTTGTATACAGGATTGATCGAATCCCTGACATCGTAGTTCATCCGATGAGATCATCATGGAACATGTGGGAGCCAACATGGGTATCCAGATCCCATTATTGGTTATTGGCCGGAGAGATGTCTCGGTCATGTCTACATGGTTCCCGAACCTGTAGGGTCTACACACTTAAGGTTCGGTGATGCTAGAGTTGTTATGGGAAATAGTATCTGGTTATCAAAGGTTGTTTAGAGTCCCGGATGAGATCCTGAATGTAACGAGGAGTTTAGGAATGGTCTGGAGATGAAGATTTATATATGGGAAGTCCTTAATCGGTCGATGGAAGTGTTCAGGGGGTTACCGGTATTGTACCGGGACCACCGAAGGGGTTCCGGGGGTCCACCGGGAGGGTCCACCTGCCCCGGAGGGACCTATGGGCTGAATATACAGGGGAACTAGCCCCTAGGTGGGCTGGGCGCCAACTCCCCCCTAGGGCCCATGCGCCTAGGGTTGGGGGAAACCCTAGAGGGGGCGCCCCTACCTAGCTTGGGGGGCAAGCCTCCCCCTTGGCCGCCCCCCCCCCTCTAGATGCATCTAGGGGGGCGGCCCTTCTCCATTGCCCCTATATATAGTGGGTGGGTGGGAGGGAAGCCATACCCTTCCCGTGGCGCAGCCCTCCCCCTCTCCAGCACCTCCTCCTCCTCCGTAGCGCTTGGCGAAGCTCTGCCGAAGAACCACGAGCTCCAGCACCACCACGTCGTCGTGCTGTCGGAGTTCTCCCTCAATTTCTCCTCTTTGTCGGTGTCAAAACCGGCAGATCTCGGGTAGGGGGTCCCGAACTGTGCGTCTAAGGTTGATGGTAACATGAGACAAGGGACATGATGTTTACCCAGGTTCGGGCCCTCTCTATGGAGGTAATACCCTACGTCCTGCTTGATTGATATTGATGAATATGAGTATTACAAGAGTCGATATACCTCGAGATCGTAATGGCTAAACCCTAGAGGTCTAGCTTGTATGGCTATGATAATGAATATCCCCTATCCGGACTAAGTCCTCCGGTTTATATAGACACCGGAAGGATCTAGGGTTAGACAAGGTCGGTTACAAAGGGAATCTACATATTCGGTCACCAAGCTTGCCGTCCACGCCAAGGAGAGTCCCATCCATACACGGGTGCAGTCTTCGGTCTTCGTATCTTCACAGCCCATCAGTCCGGCCCATGGCTAACAGGCCGGGCGCCCGAGGACCCATTAGTCCAGGACTCCCTCAGTATCCTCCAAACCAGGCTTCAATGACGAGGTGTTTGGCGTGCAGACTATCTTCAGCATTGCAAGGCGGGTTCCTCCTCCACCATCTTCCAAGTAATGTGTTCGGCTTTCAATTCAATGCCGCACCCCTCGGCTTCTGTGCATTTATGACCTCATCCTCCATGTGTCGAGCGAATGTGGATGGTCGGGGTATTTTTCGCAAATAACATCCTAGCCCTGCAAGAAAGAATGTCTATTTGAAGGGATCGGATCTCAGATCCTTTCGGCATCTCGCAGAGAAAATCCTCAGATACTGCCAGGCAAAACCATTCCAGCATGGCCAACATTCCCAGCTCCTCTTCTTGTTCCAACCTAGAGAGAGGCGAGTGCGAGAGGTGCTCCGTGCCCCACAACCAACTAGTGAAGCTGCAAAAGCAGGGGTTTCTCCCTCCTTCAGATCTGGTCCCTGTTCGAGCAGGACTGGCCTCCTTCAACTGCAAAACCCAAGCAGAAGATTCCCCCAATCCGTCTGGGGGAGAACGAGTGTGCTTCGTCCCCTATCTGCTGAGGGGCGTGAGATTTCCAATTCACCCATTCCTCTAAGGGCTTCTGGAGTACTACGGCCTCTAGCTGCATAATTTTACCCGGCCTCCGTCTTGCACATCGCGGGTTATCTCGCTTTATGCGAACTATTCCTGGGTTGCAAGGCCCATTTCGATTTGTGGAGAAGATTGTTCTGCCTTGTCCCTCGCAATCAAGGTGGGTCAATTTTTGAAGTGGGAGGAGCCGAAGTGTGGCACATCGCCGGGACCAGAAACCTATCCGGCACGCCGAAGATAGCTCCTGAAGAGTGGCTTCCGAATGGTTCTACATCGACGATGTCGCTCTACCCGACCCCGTCCGCATGGGCCTCCCCGAGTTTTCAAATGCTCCGCTGAAGAAACGCCACAGCTGGCGTCCTCGGAGCCTCGAGGAAGAGGATAGTGCAGAGATCAGCCTGCTGCTGGGCATGATTAAGACGCTTGCCTAGTCCGGATTGTCAATAGCCGAGGTGATGGCGATTTCGATAACGCGGGGGGTTCAGCCACTTCAATACAGAGGGCTGCCCATGTGGCATTATAACGGAGAAGACGATGCCTCACGCTATGGTCGAAAGGGCCCGAAGACTCCCGCCGCCCTAGCCAAAATACTGGCCGAGCTGTATAAAGGGGAGAAGGAGGAGTTCACCCGTCTCCAAATTCGAGACGGGTTTTCCATGTATAATCCTCCCAGCTGGGTAAGATTCAGCTCCACTATTTTATTCTTGTCCCTGAATCATTCTTAACAAGCAGCATCTTATCTTGCTCATAATAGGAATGGCAAAAGGCTGTCGAGGGGATCCATGACCCTACCCCTCAGCCGGAGAATCCCAACCGGGATCTCGACCCCGGATATGAGGAAGATCCGGACATATTTGTGGAGCTTGAGGATGGAATATTCTATCAAATGAGCTACGACGGTACATATGTACCCATTATCGCCGATTACCCTGGCCTCCTTCCTGCTTCACGTGTAAGTAATCTGAAGACACCTTATCCAAAAGAGTTTTCTCATTCCTCCTTACCCACCACACTATCATGTGCTTAGAAGGGGAAGCGTTCGGTGTGCCATGCTGCCCCGGGAGCATCTCTGATGAGAGCGTCCCCCATACCAGGCAAGCCTTCTAAGAGGAAGGCAACTGAAGATACGTCTGAGCCTTCATCAAAGAGGTATGAATTTGCAAGTATGAACCTTCGTAGTCACATCCAACTGTGACCTTTCCGTTTACTCTGTATCAGGAAAAAGGTGTGTCGGACTATATCCGGGGGTCCGGCCGGTCATACTCCCCGCAGCCAGGATTCAAATCCTGTCGTGAGGACGGGGACTAATGCGGGGGTGACGCCGAACTGTCCTCCAGCCGAGGACTCAGATGATGTATCCGTCACCAACTCAGAAGTAGAGAGCGCCATGAATCATCGGCGCCGCAGGGCCGTTTTACGAGACCCTGGCTTTTCAAAAGAGTCATTTAACGCCTTCAGCTCGGCCGATGCATATATCCGAGCTGCTCGAGATGGGCTTAATAGAGCCACAAAATAGCATTGAAAAGATGTGCAGGTAAGTTTGTTTTGTCCGACTATGATAACCATATGCCAGTAGCCCCCGAGACTTAAAGTAGTTAAAACGACTAATTTAAGGATCAATGTGCAACCAGCTGCTTACGGAGAAGAACACCCTGTTAACTCAGGAACTAGAAAAGTGTCGGAGGTAGGTGTCCGCTGCCAATGTCGAACTGGAGAAATTAAAGAAGGCATCCCCCGGTAATGTTTCCCTCCATCGAGAAATCATAATTGTACACTAATAATGCTGATTTGGTTGCTTATCTTTGTATTGGATCGTTAGACCAACTGCGAGAGAACTTGGACGCCGCTCGAAGCGAAGAACACGGAGCCAAAAAACTGCTAGCACCGGGCGAGTGTGTGTTAACAAAAGTTGTTCAGGAGAAAAAGAAGCTCTAGGATTCAAACACCAAACTGGGCGAAGAACTGAAAGATGTGCAAGCTCAGCTAGCTGACTCCGTGAAGGAGAACAAAAAACTACGAGGCAGCATATTCAATATGTGGTCGCACTTATCTTATACAAGTTTGGAAGTAAAAGTAGCTAATATAGATGTGATTGCAGGTATATTAACGGGCCGTCCCGAAGAGCAGTTGTCCGGATCATCAAGTGATCTTCTGCAAGGGCTGTCGCAGTTGCACGAGCAAGCTCGGCAGGCAATGCGGAGTGTAGCCAAGGCCTTATGGCCATCCAACTCCCCTCCAGGGAGTATGGAGAAGCTTGTAGAGCTGTTCAAGGGAGCGCAGCGGCGTATCCGACTGTGGAAGATATCGGCCTGCTGAGAGGGTGCGCGAGAAGCCTGGGCCATGATAAAAACATGATATACCTAGCTGGATCCGAATCACATGGCCCGAGTCGGACCGCTAGGGTCGAATGGGAAGAAATTCCCGTTAGTTTAGTATATGGCCAAGTAGAGGTGGCTGCTAGATACTCCCAACAGGATTGTAAATTAGACCACCTGTTGGATGGTATAGAGGAGGAAGTTTTTGAGTCCTAAGTGACTATGTACTTTCCTTCTAGCTGGATAATAAGAACAATTGAAGCCATGCAACCCAGCTTAGCCAAAACTTAAGTCATATCGATGCATATAGTGGCGAAGAAAAGGTGCATATGGAAAAATGCGTATGTGGTGAGCTTGATGCTTGAAGAATAATAGCAAGCTTCTGTACGAGAAGCCCCAGGTATAATGAACGTACATATGTAGAGATGCACGCATTAGGTAAAGACGGTCTAGCCGTACTGAAGCCGTAAGGCTAAAAATGAAAAAAAAAGATTAAAAATGAACAGAGATAAGAAATAACGTTAATAACAGGGGGAGGAGACGAACACAAAGTTCGGCGCTAGGCATAAAATCGGCGTTGTCTAGCCGCATTCCAAGGGTTCGGCTCCATGTAATTGTCTGACGCATCACGCAGGCGGTACGCTCCTCCAGTGAGAACTTCGTCAATGATGAAGGGGCCCTCCCACTTGGGCTTGACTTTGCCCTTTTTCTTCTTCGGTAGGCGTAGAATGAGTTCATCAATGTTATAAGTCTTGGCCCGCACTTCTCTGCTCTGGTACCTGCGAGCCTGCTATTGATAAAATGTGGAACGGGCCCTTGCGATGTCGCGCTCCTCCTCCAAGGCATCTAGGCTGTCCTGCCGATCAAGCTCGGCTTCTCTCTCTTCGTACATGTGCACTCTAGGTGAGTCATGAATAATATCGCAGTGTAACACTGCTTCTGCACCGTACACCATGAAGAAACGTGTATATCTAGTAATGCGGTTGGGTGTGGTCCGCAGCCCCAGAGTACGGAGTCAAGTTCCTCCACCCAGTGCTTGTCTGATTCTTTTAAAGACCGCACTAGTCTAGGTTTGATGCCGCTCATAATAAGACCATTAGCCCCTTCGACTTGACTGTTTGTCTGCGGGTGATAGACAGAGGCATAATAGAGCTTAATGCCTAGAATAGTACACCAGGTTTTCACTTCATCAGCTGTGAAATTAGAGCCATTATCGGTGATTATGCTGTGCGGGACACCATAACGGTGTACCACGCCGGATATGAAATCTATTAGTGGCCCCGCTTTGGCCGTTTTGACTGGTTTGGCCTCTATCCATTTAGTGAATTTATCCACCATGACCAGTAGATACTTTCTCTTATGGCTTCCTCCTTTAAGGGGTCTGGCCATATCGAGTCCCCAGACCGCAAAAGGCCAAGTAATGGGGATTGTTTGTAAGGCAGTGGGGGCATATGGCTTTGGTTGGCAAAGAGTTGGCATCCGACGCAACGTTGGACGAGGTCCTGTGCACCTGCTCGGGCCATCGGCCAATAAAACCATGTACGGAAGGCCTTACTAACAAGGGCCCGAGCTACGGCATGGTGACCGCCGAGTCCGGCATGAATTTCAGCCAAGAGGTGCCTCCCCTCTTCCTCGGAGATACATCGTTGAAGAACTCCGGTAGCGCTTTTCTTATAGAGCTCTCCTTCATGAACCTTGTACGCCTTCGAACGCCGGACAATGCAGCGGGCCTCATTCTGGTCCTCAGGAAGCTCCTTCCTGCTAAGATAGGCCAGGAAGGGTTCGGTCCATGGGGCAATGACTGCCATGATGAGATGCGCCGACGGTGTTATTTCGGTGGCTGAGCCTCCGATGACGTTGGTGTTTTCGGGGTCTGGGGTTATGTTTGGATCCGGACTGGTGTTGTCGTTCTCCCCCTACCACACCACGGATGGCTTAAAAAGCCTTTCTAGAAAGATATTAGGTGGGACGGGGTCACGCTTAGCGCCGATACGAGCAAGAACGTCCGCCGCTTGATTACTTTCTCGAGCCACATGATGGAACTCGAGCCCCTCAAACCGGGCCGACATTTTTATGACTGCGTTACGATAAGCTGCCATCTTTGGATCTTTGGCGTCGAAGTCTCCATTTATTTGAGATATTGCAAGGTTTGAGTCCCCTCGCACTTCTAGGTGTTGTATGCCCATGGAGACAGCCATCCGGAGACCATGCAATAAGGCCTTGTATTCGGCTGCATTATTGGAGTCTGTGTAGAGTATTTGGAGTACTACTGAACGACGTCTCCAGTAGGGTACGTTAAAACGACGCCCACTCCTAGCCCTGCCAGGATTTTGGAGCCATCGAAATACATAACCCAATTGGAATATGTGTCGTACTCTTTAGGGAGTTCGGCCTCTGTCCATTCGGCGACGAAGTCAGACAGTACTTGGTATTTAATAGCTCGACATGGTTTATATGTAATGTCGAATGGAAGGAGCTCAATGGCCCATTTGGCCATCCGGCCCATGGCATCGCGGTTATTTATAATGTCATTGAGGGGTACTTCGGAAGCTACCGTGATCGAACACTCCTAGAAGTAGTGACGGAGCTTTCGGGATGCCATGAAGACCGCGTATGCTATCTTTTGATAATGGGGGTACCGGGATTTGCATACTGTAACGATAGTGGATACGTAGTATACTGGCTTCTGAAGCGGGAATTTATGTCCGTCCTGTTCTCGCTCGACAATGAGTACGGCGCTCACCACCTGATGTGTTGCCGATATATATAATAACATCGATTCGCTGGCATTTGGTGCGGCCAGGATTGGATTGCTCGCAACGAGGGTTTTTATTTCCTCCAGTCCGGCTTTTGCCGCGTCCGTCCACTCGAAGTGATCGGTTCGTCGTAAAAGGCGATAGAGTGGCAGTGCCTTTTCTCCTAATCTGGAGATGAAGCGGCTTAGAGCTGCCACGTAACCCGCGAGTTTTCAAACTTGTTTAAGGTCTGTTGGCATAGCCAATTGCAACAAAGCTCGGATTTTAGCTGGATTTGCTTCGATTCCTCTATTGGAAACGATGAAGCCTAGCAGTTTTCCGGCCGGGACGCCGAAAATGCACTTTTTCGAATTGAGCTTAATGTCATACACGCGGAGGTTGTCGAAGGTGAGATGTAAATCGTCTATTAGTGTTTCGATGTGCCTAGTTTTGATGACGACGTCGTCCACATAAGCTTCAACTATCTTGCTGATCTATTTCTCCAGGCATGTCTGAATCATGCGTTGGTATGTGGCGTCGGCATTCTTGAGCCTAAAGGGCATGGTGTTGAAGCAGAATGGCCCATATGGGGTAATGAATGATGTTGCAGCTTGATCAGACTCCTTCATTTTGATTTGATGGTATCCGGAATATGCATCCAGGAAACATAGTGAGTCGTGTCCTGCGGTGGCATCAATGATTTGATCAATGCGGGGGAGGGGGAAGGGATCCTTAGGTCAAGCCTTATTGAGGTCTTTAAAATCGACACACAACTGCCAGGATTTGTCCTTCTTTGGTACCATCACTAGGTTTGCCAGCCAGTCCGGATGTTTTATTTCTTTGATGAATCTGGCCTCAATTAGCTTGGCTAGCTCCTCCCCCATAGCTTGACGTTTGGGTTCGGAAAAGCGCCGCAGTGTTTGCTTGATCGGTTTATATCCCTTTAATATATTAAGGCTATGTTCTGCCAACTTGTGTGGGATTCCTGGCATATCAGAAGGGTGCCAGGTGAATATATCCCAATTCTTGCGCAGGAACTCTCATAGCGTGGCGTCAACCGTTGGGTCCAATTGTGCTCCGATGGATGCTATCTTCTTGGGGTCTGTTGGATGGACTTGGAATTTGACTATTTCTTCTATTGGTTTGAAGGAGGTGGATTTGGGTTGTTTGTCTAGGACCACATCATCCATGTCCACCGTAGAGCGCAGCGCAGCTAATTCTTCGGCCGCGAGGGCTTCAGGTAATGCCTCGAGGGCCAAGGATGCGGTTTTGTTCTCGGCGCGGAGTGCTATGTCCGGATCACTAGCTAGAGTGATTATACCATTGGGCCCAGGCATCTTAAGCTTCATGTATCCGTAATGGGGTACCGCTTGGAAGTGCGTAAATGCATCTCGCCCCAAGAGGGCATGATACCCACTGTTGAAAGACTTGGAAGGTTATTTCTTCGGACCGATAATTCTCTGGCGTGACGAATACCACGTCGAGTGTTATTTTTCCCACACACCGCGCCTCCTGGCTGGGGATAATTCCTCGGAAGGTCGTGTTGCTTTGCTCAATGCGTCTCCTGTCTATTTCCATTTTGTGGAGTGTATCTTCGTAGATGAGGTTTAGTGCGCTGCCGCCGTCCATAAGGACCTTGGTAAGCCGAAAGCCGTCCACAATTGGACGGAGGACCAAGGCGGCTGGTGCTCAGACTGTCCTGTATTTTGGTTCGTCGCCGGCATTAAAAGTTATAGCCATGTCGTTCCAAGGGTTTATTGTTGCTATTTGACAGACTTGGGCGAGTCCATGTAGTGATCTCTTGCACCTATTGTTTGAGGTGAATGTCTCGAAGACCGTCAGTACTTTGGGGTCGTTGTCCTCTGGGGGGTGTTGTTCTGGGTTATTCTTGGTGAGGATATCCTCGCCGCTCTTGGCCACTTGCCGGAGTATCCAACATGCTCTAAGGCTATGTGTTGGTATGTTATCCGGTGTTGCGCATATTTTGCATGGCCCATCGAGCCATCCTTCCAGAATGGTTCCGTGCCCCATACTAGACTTGTATTTCTTTACTATTGAACCGGGTGTGTTGCAAGGGTGCGCCCTTTTCGCTTGAATGAGGGGTTGAGTGGGGATCGATGATTCCCAGCGAGCTGCTTGAGTTTTCCATGCGCTTTCCATTGCACTGTACTTCTGTAAGATGGTTGCCAAGTCAGCAAAGTCTAGGATGCGATGGCAGTTGATGGCGTTGAGGATTCCTTCGTCCCTGCAATTGTTGCGGAACACTGAGATCGCTTCCTAATCGCAGCAATCTTTAATCTTGTTTTGACAAGAAGGAATATGGCCCAGAAGTGGTGGACTGTTTCCTGAGACTGTTGTTTTATGCTCATGAGAGCGCTTGTATTCGGGTGGGTGGGTGGATTTAAATCTGAACCCCGCCCTAGTTTTGGATCTGGAGTCTGAAGGTCTTCCAAACTTAACAGATCGGGCTCCGGGATGTCCACTAATTTCTTAGGCCCGTCATCCGATTCTATGTTCGGAAGATGGGATGCTTCACCTCGCGGGTAGGTGTCCGGCTCTTTGAGATCAGAGATTCGTACATAGTCCATCCTCAATATGGAGGAAGAGTTATCGACTCGCTCCTCGACTACAGCTATCTGGTGGGTGATCGACGAAGATTTTATTTCTCTCTGATCGGGTTTAAGCCCAATCCGATCATAGTCTGTAGCAACCCCCAGGGCAGCGATGCGATCTAGGAGCTCATTTAAAGACGAGAGCTCTGCTGGATCCATCTGCTTGGAGTATTCGGAGTTGATATGAAGGGGCTTTTCGATGACCTGAGAGGTCATCGTCGGCTTAATGAACGAACGGGCGGTCATGGTAAAGCCGCCCAGCCGGAGGGTTTGGCCTGGAGCCAGCGTTCCTCCGGTGGTGATATTATCCTTGAGAACAAGGCGAGACATCGATCTTGTTGTCGACGGCATAGTGGAACTCTCAATGAAAGCACCAATGTCGGTGTCAAAACCAGCGGATCTCAGGTAGGGGGTCCCGAACTGTGCGTCTAAGGTCGATGGTAACAGGAGACAAGGGACACGATTTTACCCAGGTTCGGGCCCTCTCTATGGAGGTAATACCCTACGTCTTGCTTCATTGGTATTGATGAATATGAGTATTACAAGAGTCGATCTACCTTGAGATCGTAATGGCTAAACCCTAGAGGTCTAGCTTGTATGGGTATGATAATGAATGTCCCCTATCCGGACTAAGTCCTCCGGTTTATATAGACACCGAAAGGATCTAGGGTTACACAAGGTCGGTTACAAAGAAGGGAATCTACATATTCGGTCACCAAGCTTGCCTTCCACGCCAAGGAGAGTCCCATCCGGACACGGGTGCAGTCTTCGGTCTTCGTATCTTCACAGCCCATCAGTCAGGCCCATGGCTAATAGGTCGGACGCCCGAGGACCCCTTAGTCCAGGAATCCCTCACTCTCCCCTTGCTGGATCAAGATGGAGGAGACGTCCCTGGGTTGTACGTGTGTTGAACACAGAGGCGCCATTGTTCGGCTCTTAGATCGGAATCGACCGTGATCTGAATCACTGCGTGTACGACTCCACCAACCGCGTTCTTGCAACGCTTCCGCTTAGCAAGCTTCAAGGGTATGAAGATGCACTCCCTCTCTCTCATTGATAGCATCTCCTAGATTGATCTTGGTGACACGTAGGAATTTTTCATGAATTATTGCTACGTTCCCCAACAAGAGGGAGTGGGAGGCCGACGGCAGGCTCAATGGCATGCAAAGTTGTCTCTCTCCTCCCCTAGCTGCCCTCCATGATATTGGGTTTGGGGTGGGTTCGTCGGCCACACTTTTTCCCAAATCCGTCGATAATTGAGGTCGTGGGGCGCGAATGGATCTTGTTTTGACCGCCGGCGACGAAAAAGTGCTTTGGGGGGCATCCTGGGGGCGGCTGGAGATGCTTAGTAGCAAGAACAAATGCTTTTCTTGATCTTTGCTTTAGGAGCTACATATTGTATATGATCTTTGAATCATTGAGATGCATTAACATGTTGATCTTATGTATGGGAATCGTACTAGTTGGTTGCCAATTTGGGCTATTAATGGGAATATATTACAAAGCCAGGCCTGTGAGTCTCGTGTGAACATTTTGAATAGATCGGCTCTTACTACTGTGCACAACATGATCCTTATTTTTGTGTGCTCAGTGTTTAAAAGTTACGAGCAGTTCCTTATTTCTGTTTGCTCAGCGTTTACAAGTTACTGATCGATCACTAGCTAGCATACTAATACGCTCCTAACAGTTTTAGTTGTGATGCATTATCCAAAGGTGGAAGTTTTTCAATAAAAATGCCTACCTCTGAAGAAACTGACATGCTGTTCTGAAGAAAATGTCATCCGAATCTGAAGAAACTTCCAGCAAAAATGTTCGCAAATGCCTTATCTCCCAGCTATCGTTCATCGGCTATTACGATCCTACACGTACACTATCTGACCAACTCGATCCTACGCGAATAACCAGCAGATCACGCATGTATGTCATCTAGATGAATCGAGTGCACTCCTTTGACCATCATGCCGATATGCGACCCAGCACAGATGGGACGTGCCACTGACAGGACGGGACGGGATGGCACAGTCATAATTTCAGTTTTTCTAGTTTTCCACGGCAAGCTGGAGCGCTAAGCCATGCCTGCTTATGCATTGGATTTCGATGACCGCGATGACCGTCGTGTTTCCCGCGACACGCTGGTTCACCTACCTTCACTACAAAAAAATACACTTTCATGATGATACGTGTTTGTCACAGTAGGTTGCTTTTTTTCATGCATGTACATCCATGACAAATTTATGACAGAATCAAGATAGTCATACATGTGCTGTCGTAGAAGTGTTCCATGACATTACCAAAATTATCATCATGGAAGTGTCCACTTCCATGACGATAAATTGCGCGTCACAGAAGTGCTTTCGACAAGGGTGACCGACACGTGGCATCCACCGTAATGGAACATCGTTAAGCTATCGGGTCGGGTTTTGGATCTGATAACCCGTTAACAGCCCCGACCAATGGGGATTTTCCACGTGTAAAATCATCATTGGCTAGAGGAAACATGTGTCGGCTCATCGTCGGGACAGATGTCATCCACTCACTGGACAGAAGGCGCCTATGATACGTCGACACGTGGCACGGCCCAACAAGTTTAAATGGGTCGGCCCAACTAAAGGCCCACAAGATTTTGCGGACCATAATGGGCCGGCCCAGCTAAAGGCCCACGAGATTTTGCGAACCATAATGGGCTGGCCCAGCTAAAGGCCCACAAGATTTTTTGGGCCATAATGGGCCGACCCAGGTAAAGGCCCACAAGATTTTTGTGTGCCATAATGGGCCGGCCCAGGTAAAGGCCCACAAGATTCTTGCGGGTCATAATTGGCCGGCCCAGCTAAAGGCCCACGAGATTTCGCCGACATTAATGGGCCAGCCCAGCTGTAGGCCCACAAGATTATGAGGACCCTAGTAGGCCAGCCCATTAACTGGCTGCCATGTTTTGGGCCAAATGCCGGCCCATATTTGATCTGGTACATTAATGGCCTGCCACGCTCCGGGCCTAATAGTGGCCCATATGAGATCCGGCCCGTTAAAAGCCTACCACGTTCTGGGCCAAATTACGGCCCAGATCAGGTCCGGCCCTTTAAGAGGCTTTGGGCTCAATTATGGCCCATATCAGATTCGGCCCGTCAACTGGACACTATGCCTTTGGGCCCACTTGCTAAAGGCTCACTTAGTAATTCGGCCTGATATTAGTTTTGGCTTGTTAAGGGCCCGTTTAACATTTCGGCCCTATATTAATTTCGGCCTGTTAAAAGCCCGTCATATAGTTGGGCCTAACTATGGCCCGGTTTGCATCCAACCTGCTCGCAGCCAATATCTGATTGGGTCAAACAAGGACCCAGACAATTTTGGCCTGTTAAAAGCCTGTGATTTGATTCGCACAATCATGGGCCGGGGTTCATTTCGAGCTGTTGCGTAACTAGTAGGAATTAAGAACAAACCAACTCTATACAATAAAGAAATTATGGCATAGTAACTAAGAATAAACCTACAGTACATAATAAAGGATTTAAGGTATATTACATCCAGTGGGCATCAAAGTTCGCCACCAGTGATCATAAAGCGCAACGAAGAAGCAGATTACAAAAACTGGGCACCATTGCAGCGTAACAAAATAATACTGAACCGAGACCACTTCCAAGACAGTTCAAGAAAGGTTAGCCTTGGGGGGGAACTGCTGCGCAATCTGCTAAGCAAGGCTGTGAGACCGGCCTAGCATGTCGGTCATAGCTTCCAGGTGTAGCTGTTTAGCAATGAGGTTCTCATTGGTGTTCTCCGCAATCTATCTTAGAGATAGGACTTCAAGTCGAAGTTGAGTTGCAGAATGCCTTTTTGCTAGAACTTGGGACTGAAGAAGTCGAACTGATTCAGACAACAAATTCTGTGAGCTTGTCTTACTGTTAGTATCAAGTAACTTGAACACTGCATCAAGACAAGACTTTGGGGTTGTCTCGCTATCTTCAAGATGTTTTGCCTTCTTTGCTGCAATATATGTTGGGTTTGTCTCACAGCCTTCAGCAGACTTGTGCATGCCATCAGGCATATCACCCTGAAACAAAGCAGAGAGATGACAGGTTTTGCACATGTATACACAAAGATGATAACTGTTCTGTCAATTCTATCCAATTTCAAATTAGAAAATAAAGAGTATGTTCAAAATATCAATAGCATAATTTGGGATTGTTCATAATGCGAGGAGCTTCACCACACTACTGGATTACCATGTCAACATAACAAGCATAGATGAAGGGCAAAGAAAATCATTGTATCTATTTTGGATAATGTGCATGGCATGTTGTTCATATCATCAGCCACATTAGTAAGATAAAACAGGAGATGACAAGGTGCAAACGTGGGCTGCTTCACCACACACTGGATTATAGATCCACAAAAACAAGCATACATATAGGGAGTATTAAGTAATGTGCATGGTATGAATAAGGAATTTGGTTTTACAAGTAAAACTTAGAACTTACGGTTCTTACGAACATGCATTTTGGTAGAAACAGCAAACTAAATAGTAGTAAACGATAGGGAGTATGAGCAAATTAAACAGCAGTTGAGGATAAAGCCTTTAGAAGGACTGACTTACATTAACAGTTAACACCGGCTTTATAATGCCCTTCTTCATGGCAAGGGAAGGATAACTCAAGAATTTCATCACAGAATCTTCTTCATAAGCATTGCCTGTACTCTACATTTTGTAGAGAGTAATTATAGATATGATAATACTGCAAGGGATAGAGGATAATGAAGATAAGATGCAGATTGATGCTACATAATCAACTACCAATCCCTGGATTTACAAGCGTTACAGGACAAAATGTACTGACAAGAGAAATGGGCTACACTTCTGCACTGGCGTTGTCTGTGTATTCTACTTGTTGGTAAGATTAAATATAGATCTGATCTTTTTTAGTAAATTGTGGGCGAGGGAGATAAGATGCAGAATGCTACAAAATGAACCAATCCCTCTTCCCATAATACAAGAGTGTTTTGAACACTGTTGTACTGTACAAAACGTTCTTATATTATGGGACAGAGGGAGTAGCTGTTAATGTAAGTACAGTGATAGACCACGTTCAGTCCTTACAAGAGGACTACAGAGCTAAACCTCTTCAAAAGCATTGGGTTGATTCTAAATTTATGTAAGAGTCCATACGGATCTTTAATGTCCATCAAATGGACGATTACGAGGCTAACATGTGCAGTGATGCTACATAATCAAACAGCTATGAAAGTAAGTATGGTCATACAGGGCAAGAGGTACTCACAAGAGCAATGTAGTGTGCAGTATAGTTGCGAGATTCTGTGGTCCCTTGAGAACGAATGTTCTTCTGCTAACAGTTTTCGTACAAGTGAGACATTAAGGCAAATGTAGAAATGTAGTTCAAATTGTGGTGTGATATCATAGACAGTACCTTACGCTGCAGCCGAGACCAATGTGTACCAAGATTATTCCAGTCACCGTCGGATAAATGTAGCACCGGAGACTTTACAGAAATTTTGTTCAGAGGTTTGCCATCGAAGTGTGCTTGCCTCAGGTAGGAACGATACTTCATCAACGAGTGCTTGAAAAGCACAACCAACCCTTGCTCGTCATCACAATCCAGTTTGCGCCTTGCCTATTTAAAAGAATGAAATCTTGTGTCTCCTGTCAGCAGAAACATATGCAGTGATGACCATGAATAACATTAGTACATTACTTAACCGTAAGTTGCGGAGGAAGACTGGAAATTGTTCTGTGTCTGTCGTATAATCTTTCCTTGGAAAGATGCGCACAAAGTTCCTCACAACAACATAAGCTTCATCTTCTAAACTGGGAAGAAATGGAACAGGGGTCCTATTTGCTGCAATTGGGGCTCTCTCTGGTTCGAAAAGGGATTTGGCAACTGGATTTGGTGTACTCTTTGCTGGAATGGGGGTTTTACGTCGTACAGTTGGTGCTATGTCGACTGGCATAATCATACTGTTTGCGGCAGTTGGGGTCTGCTGAGTTGGGGCATCAGAAATGACCAGTGTAGTAGGGCTAGAGTCTGCTAGAGTTGGGGTATTTTGTGGGTCAGGTGATATTGCAACTACACCTAATGGGATATTTGATTTATCAGGTGCCACTACCTTTTCCAAATACTTTGCTTGTGCTCCTCCACGATCAGCAATCGCCCTCTTCCTTTTGAACGTCTGATACACAAGAACAACATTTGAACGGATAAATATGGTATGATGACAGATGGAATATGTACTGAAAATGGATAGGCAGGGCGTATTCACATACACAGTGTGTAAACTAAGCTAATGGCAGTTCAACAAAGTAGAAGCAATGCAAAGCATCAGTTGCAAGATATGTGCGAGTAATTTAACCTTGGAAAGTTAGAGCAAGTACCTTGATGGGTGAATAAGATAGGGCATCTTCCTCTGACTCCTCCACTAGGGAGCTACATTGACTTAGATCTCCCTCTAGCTCAGAATCACTGTTAGGATCATATTCTGAGCATGAATCTGTAGGTGGAGAGTGTTTGCATTGCATTGCATCCAGACTTGATTTCAGTCCCTTAATGCCAAGTTTGACAGCCATGGCATTGTTCTACTTTATTCTTTTCATGCGCGCAAGCTCATAACCATTATGGTGCTATTCAGAATCTGAGATTCATGAAAACATAAAAAGTAGTCAGATTATCTATGGAATGCATTGCGGTTTCAACTCGGAGAGTGTCTCCCTATAAACCCCTGCATATGCAAAGTTCACCTCCCCAACCGTGCTGACCAGACCACACACAGAGATACACACCCGAGCAACGAACATGCATTTTCGAAACTAATTTAGGAACATTTAGCTGACCAATTAAACAACTCTGTTTTAATAATATCAGATTCGTATTTGAACAACTAAGCTTGTTTAGCTTGATGGGTGGAGTAGTGTTATTATGACACAAAGCATGTATTCTGATCGTATAGTGATCATAAAAGGGGGAAACTCTAAGCATATATTTTTTTAGCAAAAGAGGGTTTCCCCTCTGATTTCTATTAAAGAAACCACCACAGAACCAACTTGATCAATTAAACCCTAAGCATGATCAATTAAACCGTATTATGGTTGTGCCATGGCAGATTTGAAGCTGCAAACCGGAGAAATGATATTTAGCATCCATTGTTTGCTTCGAACTAAGAACTAAATTCTAAGAGCTGAAAAGAAAGTAGAGTAACCAGGTTAAGATCTATTTTCTGGTTGAGATCAAAAAGTTGAGGAGATATGAAGTACCACCTCTGTTGCGGCGCCGTGTAGGCATTGGGGGTGCGATGGCTGTCGGTGGCGTTGAAGCAGATCTGCGATGGTAGACGGGTGCATCGGGGGATAAGTCCCGTTGCGGTGGAAGAGAAGGTCGTGTGAGCGGCCCCGGCAAAGAGGACGACGGCGCCGATGGAGCGATAGGACGCGATGCAAGGCTATTGGTCCATCACCGGGGATGAGAAACGTCCATCTCTAGCAGTGGACGACGCGGTCTTGGTAGGCGCTCCGGCATGGTCGAGGACGGTGGCAATGGATGTGGTGGAGGATGGCGGCGATGGATGGGGTGGCGGACGGAGGCTGGTGTGGGAATGGGGTGTTCTAGCGCGGACGGTGTATGAATGGGAAAATGGAGGGAGAGGTACGGGGAGCCATGTTTTTGGGACGCGCCTGTCTGAAATATGGGAAAGTTATGAACTTATCCCCTGTTTCAAATTTGGACATCTCGTCGGTTGGGGATAGGACGGTAATCTCGCATCTCCCAAATATTTGCCGGTAACTATTTCGGGTGAGGAGAGGGTGTTTTGCCGCCCACAATTGGCGCCCACGGTATATGAACGGGGCTGACAGGTAGGGCGGTTGTGTCACGTCTGATGGAAGTTACACATCTGCCCCTATTTAAAATATTAGCCTACATCTATTTCAAACGAGGAGAGGGTGTTTTGCCGCCCACCGTGTATGAATGGGGAATGGAGGGAGAAACATAGGTCTTTCGGACGAGCTTGAATCAAATGAGTTTTGCCGCCCATTTTTGACGCCCACCGTGTCAGAATGGGCTCAGAGGCGGTCGTGTCACATCTAATTGAAGTTACTAACCTACCCCTATTTAGAGCAGTGGAAATCGGGCCGATGGATTGTCCGTGTAATGGGTAGACAGTAATTTCCATCTCCCAAACACTTGGCTTCGGACAGCTGATGTGGGAGTGGACATTTTCCTGTTTCTTTCAAATTTTGGGACAATAAGCATCCACGTTTACCCTGGCAACTGAATTCAAATCCATTTTGTATTCCTATATGAATCTTTATAAATCATTCTATGTGTTTTTATATATCTTCAAAAGGACGACAAAGATGTATTCCACTGTCATATATGAATATGGTTTACAAATGCCGATACTCAAATTCAGAAACTAGAATCCAGTTTAAGGTGAATTCGAATATTTGGAACACTTCATGTCCAACTCAAATGTCACATGCGACATAATGTGTACTCCCATTTAGATATGTACACAAGCGATGTATCAAGATTCAAATACCGATTCAATCAACCAAGAATGTACGGAACTAATAGACATATAAACACTTATAGAGTATATGGATCAATAATATCAACTAACATACATAAGCCAGGCCGCTTTACTTTTTTTTGGCTACAATAGCATCCTTTTTTAGCCAGCATCTTGGCCCTTTCCGATGCGTGCCACTTATGGTCCATCTATACTACTATTGCTGAATGCACATTCAGCCCGATTGGCATATTTTTAGGTCTGGCACAGCAATCCAAATGAAATGTGCTCAAATAAAATTACAAACAAAAAACAAAAAAACAATTATTACATGATCTCTAAAACAAATGGTTTGATTGATTACATGAACAGACAACACAAAGGTTATTCAACTATGGAAAGAACATTTCACCTATGATTTACCAAGTAGGAATTTAATTTCCTTTTTTCCTTCAAGACCTTAACAATCTGGTCAGTCTCAGCTTGCTTCGTTTTGAAATCCACCAAATATTTAATGGTTGTCTTGAGTACTGCTTGTGATTGTGTTGTTTGCTTCCTCAACATGTCAACTTCATCTCTAAGTGCAGAAGCAGAATCTCTTTCTACCACTAGTTTAGCCTCTAGAGCATCAGTAGTTGGCAATTCATAATGCACGATAGGGCCGGTGCCACTGCTGTGGGATGATGCAACGTCCATGGGGACCTCGCTCTTTGATCTTGGGCTAACCTGTTTTGCCATTAAAGTTCCGATTGGATTCAAAAAAGTTGAAGTTAGCAAAACATCTCAACTGGAAGTTATAACAGCAAACCAGTTAAACAAACAAGGAATTAAAGAGTTTCAATTGGATGCTGAAAAGTAGTTATTAACATCATTGTAACCCGATGTTGCAGCAGCAAAGCAGTTAAACAAACAAGTAGATATTTAAGTTAAGGCAAACAGGTAATTCTTAATAGTAAGTATCAAACACATAGATAGGCACAGTCTACAATATGATTAACAGGATGTGCCATTATGTAATCAGTAGCAAACTAAATTAAGCTAAGCAACATAATTGAACAATTTTGCAATAAGTGGCTAACTAAAATTCCGAGAAGCAGGTAACTGAACTTACGCTAGTATTTGTACAGGCACACTGCAACTTCTTTTTCGCTTACAAGGTTGTACGAAGGAGTCCATGGCATCAATTGCTTGGATACGCAGTCCCAATACTTCTTTCTTCCCACACTGCATGGGTAAGTCGAATGGTTAATCTGGTAAGATGGTGCGTCCTTGATATGTTATATGAGGACGTGTAGTCAGACTAGTTGTAGCCAAACACATCACACTGGCTTTTATTGTATATTTCATGCAATTACTTTTGGCATATTGAGATCTAAGCAATCTACAATAGGATGAAAAGACTGGCATCCTTCACATTATTGGCGAACTCAGTTCATAGAAACAAGCAATTCAACCATTCTGTGGGTAAATCAAAAGCGCCACTGGAATATTTTTCACTATCCAATCATACACGCAAAAAGGGGCGACGCCACCATAGGGGCTGGTATGGGCGGCCGCCTCAGGTGGTTGGAAAGTGTCCACCTAGTTTGAGTCGTCCAGGTTGGCCCATGCTAGTTTTGTTCGTCCCAACGCACGAGCAGGCAATGTAAAAAATGAAGAAAAATGTTTCAATTTGGATGGGCTAATAACATAAGTGCAAGGCAGGCCCTATAGCAGGCTCGCGGCCCAAACGAGTGCCTCCCATATCGATCGACACCAGGAAAAATCCCAATTCATTCTCTCTAGCCTCCAGTCTGGTTCGCTCCTAACCTAGCCGCCGCTGGACAGACCGACACAACACTTCCTCGCGCCCTCGTTGGAGGGCGGTCGCCGGGCTTCAAGCGAACAGAAGGACAAGAAGATGAAGATCCAACCCTGGGTGTAGCCTGCGTGGTGGCTCTTCTGACTTGAACTCCATGTCTCCTAAGTGTCTTTTGGTCCAAGAAAAATCATTGTGAAAGTTTAATTCCATTTGGACTCCGTTTGATATTCCTTTTCTGCGAAGCTAAAAAAAGGAAAAACATAAACTGGCATTGGGCTCTAGGTTAATAGATTAGTCCCAAAATAATATAAAATAGCATATTTATGCATATAAAACATCCAAAAGATATAATAGAATAGAATGGAACAATCACAAATTATAGATACGTTGGAGACGTATCAAGCATCCCCAAGCGTAATTCTTGCTCGTCCTCGAGTAGGTAAATGATAAAAACAGAATTTTTCATGTGGAATGGTACCTAACATATTTATCCATGTAATTTTCTTTATTGTGGCATGAATGTTCAGATCCATAAGATTCAAAACAAAAGTTTAACATTGACATAAAAACAATAATACTTCAAGCATACTGACAAGGCAATTATGTCTTCTAAAATAACATGGCCAAAGAAAGCTATCCCTACAAAATCATATAGTCTAGCTATGCTCCATCTTCATCACACAAAATACTCAAATCATGCACAACCCCGATGAGAAGCCAAACAATTCTTTCATACTTTTGGTGTTCTTATACCTTTTCAACTTTCACGCAATACATGAGCATAAGCCATGGACATAGCACTATATGTGGAATAGAATATGGTGGTTGTGGAGAAGACAAAAAAGAAGTAGATAGTCTCACCTCAACTAGGCGCATCAACTTGCTATGGAGATGCCCATCAATAGATATCAATGTGAGTGAGTAGGGATTTCCATGCAACGGATGCACTAGAGCTATAAGTGTATGAAAGATCAAAAATAAACTAAGTGCGTGTGCATACAACTTGCTTGCTCATGAAGACCTAGGGCAATTTGAGGAAGCCCATCATTGGAATATACAATTCAAGTTCTATAATGAAAAATTCCCACTAGTATATGAAAGTGACAACATAGGAGACTCTCTATCTTGAAGATCATGGTGCTACTTTGAACAGAAGTGTGGAAAAAGGATAGTAACATTGCCCCTTCTCTCTTTTCTCTCATTTTTTTGGCATCATTTTTTGTTGGCTTCTTTGGCCTCTTTTATTTTTTCCTCACATGCGATAATGCTCTAATAATGAAGATTGCCACACTTTTATTTACTTACAACTCAAGAATTACAGCTCGATACTTAGAAAAAAATATGAATCTATATGAATGCCTCCGGTGGTGTACCAGGATGTGCAATGACTCAAGAGAGGCATGTATAAAAATGAATGAATGGTGGCTTTGCCACAAATACGATGTCAACTACATGATCATGCAAAGCAATATGACAATGATGAAGTGTGTCATAATAAATGGAATGGTGGAAGTTGGATGGCAATATATCTCGGAATGGCTATGGAAATGCCATAATAGGTAGGTATGGTGGCTGTTTTGAGGAAGGTATATGGTGTTCTAAGGTACCGGCGAAAGTTGGTGCTACTAGAGAGGCAAGCAATGGTGGAAGGGTGAGAGTGCGTATAATCCATGGACTCAACATTAGTCATAAAGAACTCACATACTTATTGCAAAAATCTATTAGTCATTGAAACAAAGTACTAAGCGCATGCTCCTAGGGGTATAGATTGGTAGGAAAAGACCATCGCTCATCCCCGGCCGCCACTCATAAGGAAGGCGATCATTAAATACGTATGCTCCAACTTCGTTACATAACGGTTCACCATATGTGCATGCTACCGGAATCACAAACTTTAACACAAGTATTTCTCCAATCCACAATTACTCACTAGCATGACTCTAATATCACCATCTTCATATCTCAAAACAATCATAAGGAACCAAACTTCTCCTAGTATTCAATGCACTTTATATGAAAGTTTTTATTATATCCCTCTTAGATGCCTATCATATTAGAACTAAATTCATAACCAAAGCAAATTACCATGCTGTTTAAAGAGACTCTAAAAATAATTTAAGTGAAGTATGAGAGTTCAATAATTTCTACAAAATAAAACCACCACCGTGCTCTAAAAAGATATAAGTGAAGTACCAGAGCAAAATTGCCTAGCTCAAAAGATATAAGTGAAGCACATGAAGTATTCTAATAAATCACAATTCATGCATGTCCCTCTCAAAAGGTGTGTACAGCAAGGATGATTGTGTCAAACTAAAAATGAAAGACTCATATCGTACAAGACGCTCCAAGCAAAACACATATCATGTGGTGAATAAAAATATAGCCTCAAGTAAAGTTACCGATAGATGAAGACGAAAGACAGGATGCCTTCCGAGGCATCCCCAAGCTTAGGCTATTGGTTATCCTTGAATATTACCTTGGGGTGCCTTGGGCATCCCCAAGCTTAGGCTCTTGCCACTCCATATTCCATAGTCCATCAAATCTTCACCCAAAACTTGAAAACTTCACAACACGAAACTCAACAGAAAATCTTATGAGATAGTTAGTATAAGAAAATAAATCATCACTTTTGGTATTGTTGTGAACTAATTCTTTATTTATATTGGTGTAATATCTACTTTATTCCAACTTATCCATGGTTCATACCCCCGATACTACCCATAGATTCATCAAAATAAGCAAACAACACAAAGAAAACAGAATCTGTCAAAAACAGAATAGTTTGTAGCAATATGTAACTCTCAAATACTTCTGTAACTCCAAAAATTCTGAAAAAATAGGACAACAGAGGAAATTTGTATCTTAATCTCCTTCAAAAAGAATCAGTATTTTATCATGATTCTATTAAAAATGGGAATTGTTTTCCTTAGCGCAAAAGTTTCTGTTTTCAGCAAGATCAAAACAGCTATCACCGTAAGCTATCCCCAAGGTCTTACTTGGCACAATGCACTAATTAAAACACAAAAACACATCTAACCAGAGGCTATATGAATTATTTATTGCAAAAAAAAGAAATAAAAATATTGGGTTGTCTCCCAACAAGCGCTTTTCTTTAAAGCCTTTTAGCTAGGCATTGATATTTCAATGATGCTCACATGAAAGATAGCAATTGAAACACGAAGAGAGCATCATGAAACATGTGACAAACAAGTTTAAGTCTAACATGCTTCCTATGCATAGGGATTTTATAAGAAAACAAATTAACAAGACAAGCAAAAACTAGCATATGCAAGCAAGGAGAAAGAAACAATAGCAATCTCAACATAACGAGAGGTAATTTAGTGACATGAAAATTTCTACAACCATATTTTCCTCTCTCATAATAATTACATGTAGGATCATAATAAAATTTAACAATATATCTATCACATAAAATTTTCTCTTCATTATCCACATGCATGCAAAGTTGACACTCTTTTGAAATAGTGGGATTATCATAAAATAAAGTCATGACCTCTCCAAACCCAATTTTATCAAAAAATTCATAAGACTTATCAATCTCCAAAGTAGTGGGATAATTTTTTCCTAAAGTTGGCACTCTTCCAAACCCACTTCTAATATTATAGCAAACATATTCATCATGAGGCTTAAAAAAATTTCAAGATCATAAGAAGCATTATCACCCCAATCATGGTCATTGCAATAAGTAGAGGACATGGGAAAACTAGCATCCCCAAGCTTAGGGTTTTGCATATTATTAGCAGAATTAACATTAATAGAGTTTATAATAACATCATTGCAATCATGCTTTTGATTCAAGGAACTATCAAGTATGGGTGCAATAGCAATAATCTCGTGTTTAACATAAGGAACTATAGCAAATTCATCTCCATCAATATTGGCATCATGGCCACAAGAATAGCAAGCATCATGTTCATCAAGTTATATTTCAATCAAATCATTGGAATCATAACTATCTATAGATTCATGCATATCATTATTTTCTTCCAAAGCAACCACCATTCTCTCAATAAATTCATTGACATAGGCACTATGAGCATAGTTTTCGTAGCAATATTTAAGTATGTCAAAATTTTCAGATTTGTAGAGAGTAATATCATACTTTTCAATCAAAGAAACAACTTCATAGGCACCCTTAAAAGCAAAAAATTCTTCAATTTTTTTGTATCATAGTAACTGTAAACACCCTTTTCATAAGAAGATTAGATTTCATTATCATTAAACTCACATAGGTAGGGAAGGTGTTTTTTAGGGTTCTTAGAGAAACATGTAAAAACACAAAGTTCACAAAGATTCCAAGCATAACATAGCAAACAACTTATTTGATTCCATAAGAGTCTCCCTTTTCAGAAAAACGGTGACGCACAAAATGAGCATGCTTATCTAAAGATTTTCCCTCAACTAAACTAGTTAGAGTTTCAGCACAAGCACATATGGATTGAAGATGATCCAAGTAGAAAACTTTAAGTGGATCCATATCAATAGATTTTTAGCAAGAAAAGATGCAAACAAATAGAAGGCACATGGAAACACAAGCAAAGATAGCAAACGGGCAAAAGGCATACGGAAAGAAGGGCGAAGAAAAGGGCAAATCTTTTTGAAAATTGTTTTAGAAGTGGGGGAGAGGAAAATAGAGGAAAATGGCAAAAAAATGTAATGCAAGAGATGAGAGTTTATGATGGGTACTTGGTAGGCTTGACTTGGCGTAGATCTCCCAGCAATGGTGCCAAAAATTCTTCCTGCTACTTCTTGAGCTTGTGTTGGTTTTTCCATTGAAGAGGGAAGGGTGATGCAGCACAGTAGAGGTAAGTATTTCCCTCAGTTAAGAATCAAGGTATCAATCCAGTAGGAGAAAAACGCGCAAATCACCAATACCTGCACAAATAATCAAACACTTGCACCCAACGCGATAAAGGGGTTGTTAATCCCTTCACGTTCACTTGCAAAGGTGAGATCTGATAGAGATAGATAAATAAAACTAAACAAAATATAAAATATTTTTGGGTTTTTTGGTTTATAGATCTGAAAATAAAAGATTGCAAAATAGTAGATCGGAAACTAATATGATGGAAAATAGACCCTGGGCCATAGGTTTTACTAGAGGCTTCTCTCTTGAAGGCAAATAATACGGGGGGGTGAACAAATTACCGTCGAGCAATTGATAGAAAAGCGCAAATTTATGATGATATCCAAGGCAATGATTATGTAATATAGGCATCACGTCTGTGTCAAGTAGACGGACACCCGCCTGCATCTTCTACTATTACTCCACACATCGACCGACTCCTGCGTGCATCTAGAGTATTAAGTTCATGAAGAACAGAGTAACGCTTTAAGTAAGATGACATGATGTAGAGGAATAAACTCAAGCAATATGATGTAAACCCCATCTTTTTATCCTCGATGGCAACAATACAATACGTGCCTCGCTACCCCTACTTTGTCATTGGGTGAGGACACCGCAAGATTGATCCCAAAGCTAAGCACTTCTCCCATTGCAAGAATAATCAACCTAGTTGGCCAAATCAAACTGACAGTTCGAAGAGAATTACAAAGATACAAATCATGCATATAATAATTCAGAGAAGATTCAAATAATATTCATAGATAATCGGATCATAAATCCACAATTCATCGGATCTCGACAAACACACTGCAAAAGAAGATTACATCGGATAGATCTCCTAGAACATGGTATTGAGAATCAAAGAGAGAGAAGAAGCCATCTAGCTACTAGCTATGGACCCATAGGTCTGAGGTAAACTACTCACGCTTCATCGGAAGGGCAATAGAGTTGATGTAGATGCCCTCCGTGATCAAATCCCCCTCCAACAGGATGCCGAAAAAGGCCCCAAGATGGGATCTCACGGGAACAGAAGATTGCGGCGACGAAAAAGTATTTTCGTGGCTTGTTCTGCGGGTTTGGGAATATTTGTGAATTTATAGGACGAAGAGGTAGGTCGGTGGACTCTCGAGGGGGCCACAAGCTAGGGGGTGCCCCCCCTAGGGCGCGCCCCTATGGCTTGTCGTCGCCTCGTGGGTCTTATGACTTCATCTCCAAGTCTCATAGTTGTCTTCTGGTCCAAGAAAAATCATCGCGAAAGTCTTATTCCGTCTGGACTCCGTTTGATATTCCTTTTCTGCGAAACTCAAAAACAAAGAAAAAACATAAAGTGGCACTAGGATCTAGGTTAATAAGTTAGTCCCAAAAATAATATAAAATAGCATAATAAGGCATATAAAACATCCAAAATAGATAATATAATAGCATGGAACAATCAAAAATTATATATAAGTTGGAGACGGATCACATACCCCCCGATACTACCCATAGACTCGTCAAAATAAGCAAACAACACATAGAAAACAGAATCTGTCAAAAATAGAATAGTTTGTAGTGATCTGGAAACTTCGTATACTTTTGTAACTCCAAAAATTCTTAAAATGTAGGAAAATCTAGGTAATTTGTATATAAATGTTTTGTAAAAACTTTAGATCAAAAGCACGCTTCTGTGATTTTCTAAAATTCTGGCAATGAGCGCAAAAGTTTCTGTTTTCAGCAAGATCAAATCAACTATCACCATGGACCATCTTAAAGGTCTTGGCACAAACACTAATTAGAAACACTAAAACACAATTACTACAGAAGTAATAATGTCTATTAAGAACAGTAGAAAAAACAAAAAATAAAAAATAAAATTGGGTTGCCTCCCAACAAGCGCTATTGTTTAACGCCCCTAGCTAGGCATATTGCATAGATCTAGGTATTGTCATCATTGGTATTAAATCTATAAGTAGCCATCATAGTAGATTCATAAGGAAAATTAATTTTCTTTCTTGGAGAGTGTTCCATGCCCTTCCTTAACGGAAGTTGAAATCTATTGTTTCCTTCTTTCGTATCAATAATTGCACCAATCATTCTAAGGAAAGGTCTACCAAGTATAATAGGGCATGAAGGATTCCAATCTATATCAAGCACAATAAAATCTACATGCACATAATTCCTATTGGCAACAATAAGAACATCATTAATCATTCTCATAGGTTTCTTAATAGTGGAATCTGCTAGATGCAAATTCAAAGAACAATCATCAAATTTATGGAAACCTAGCACATCACATAAAGTTTTTGGAATCGTGGAAACGCTAGCACCCAAACACAAAGCATTGCACTCATAATATTTTATTTTAATCTTAATAGTAGGTTCTCATTCATCATAAAACTTTCTAGGGATTGAAACTTCCAACTCAAGTTTTTCTTCAAACGATTTCATCATAGCATCCATGATATGTTTAGTAAAAGACTTATTTTGATTGTAAGCATGAAGTGAATTTAACATGGATTGCAACAAGGAAATACAATCAATCAAAGAACAATAATCATAATTAAAGTCCTTGAAATCCAAAAGTGTGGGTTCATTGCTACCTAAAGTTTTGACTTCGCCAATCCCACTTTCATCAATTCTTTCAATAAGATCTTCACCCTCCAAATTATTGGGATGCCTTCTAGCTAAAGTTGTCTCATCTCCAGTCCCATCTTTATCAAGTTTTATATTAGCAAATAAAGATTCAATAGGAGTCACACCAATCACTTTAAGATCTTCATCATTATTATCACAAAAACTGGAAGAACATGCTTTTACAAACCAATCTCTCTTAGCACGCATCCTAGCGGTTCTTTCTCTACTTTCATTAATAGAAAATTGAATAGTCTTTAGAGGTTCATTAATATCAATCTTGGGTGGCATAGATCTAATCTTAAAATAATCAACCACATGTGAAATTCTATCAACGTTCCTAGCCAAATCATCAATCTTAAGCAATTTTTCTTCAACCATAGCATTGAAAATCTTTTGAGAATTAATAAAATATTTAATATTAATCTCAAGATCAGTAGATATTTTATTATAATTTCCATAAGAATTGATAATTATTAGAGGAATTACTAGGAGACGGCCTAGGGTTGAAATTACCTCTATACGCGTTATTACCAAAATTGTTCCTATTCACATCCATAGATTCATTATTCTTCTCAATAAAAGTGGACAAAGGCATATCATTAGGATCAATAGGATCACTCTTACTAGCAATGAATTTCATAAGTTCATCCATCTTTCCACTCAAAGTATTAATTTCTTCAATCGCATGCACTTTTTTACTAGTTGAAGATCTTTCGGTATGCCATTGAGAATAATTTGCCATAGTATTATCTACGAGTTTGGTAGCTTCTCCTAATGTGATTTCCATAAAAGTACCTCTCTTGGCGGAATCTAAAAGATTTCTAGATGCAAAATTCAATCTGGCATAAAAAATCGTATGATCATCCATAAACTTAAACCACGAGTGGGGCAATTTCTTATCATAAATTTCATCCTTTCCCAAGATTGTGCAACATGTTCATGATCAAGTTGCTTAAAATTCATTATATCGTTCCTAAGGGGGATGATCTTAGAAGGAGGAAAATACTTGGAAATAAAAGCATCTTTACACTTATTACATGAATCAATACTATTTTTAGGCAAATATGGAAACCAAGTTTTAGCACGATCTCATAGGGAGAACGGAAATAGCTTCAATGTGACAATATCATTGTACACATATTTTTCCTTTTGCATATCACACAACTCAATGAAAGTATTTAGATGGGATGCAGCATCTTCATTAGGACTACCGGAAAATTGTTCTTTCATAACAAGATTCAACAAAGCGGCATTAATTTCATAAGATTCCGCACTAGTTGCGGGAGCAATGGGAGTGTTAATAAGATCATTATTGTTAGTGTTGGAAAAGTCACACGACTTGGTATTTCTTGAGACATCATGACTAAGCAAGCAATCTAGCACACAAGCAAACAAAAAGCAAATGAAAAGACTAACAGAAAGAAGGCAAATAAAAAGGAAATATTTTTGTGTTTTTCTGAGAACATTTTAGAAGTGGGGGAGAGGAAAATGAGAGGCAGTGGCAAATAATGTAAGTAGGAAAGGGTGATGTTAGGCAAGTCCTTATTATTTTTGTGTTTCCCCGGTTGATACATAATCAACCAGGGACCCAACAGCTTGCCCAGTTCTTTTTGTTTTTGAGACGGAGAAGGGTGTCAACTAGGCTGTGTGGGGCACTCTGGCCTATCTAGCCAGCCTTTTATTTTATGTTTACCACAAGACCAGCCCGGTAGTTTTTTTTTCTTTCTGTAAATGGCTAGCCTAGTTTTTTGGTTCTTTTGCAGAATATCCAACCGAGGCCTACTTGCTTTTGTCAACCTTGCTGGGCTGCAAATCTCTCAAGACAAGGAGAGTTTCATTCGGCTTGCCTGGAAAATTGGCTATCATTAATGAGAAATGTGTTGTGCATTTTTAAAACACACCAAACCGACAATTAGTTTCAAAATTCTTTTTTTATTTTGAGATTTAAATTCCATTGATTTTTATGTGTGAACAATTATTTGGATTTTATATTGATATAAATTTATTTTCCAAATTAGTTTGAATGTGACTCGAAATTTTGGGATTAAAAACATCTCGGACCGCACTGAAATATGCAAAATTTTGTAGATTTTTTTACTGTGGCCACAATATGGGCTGTAATGCTAACAAAAAGAATTGGGTTCCATAAAAATCCTTAAGAATTAGCAAATGGGTTGCAAATTATTAGAAATAATGGCAGATAGGTTGTATGTTGTTTTTCATATATTTGAGCTCACTTGTGTGCCTACTATAGGTTGACGTGTATGCTTTCCTAAAAAAGGTGACATGCACGCAAGGCCGTGTCAACTTAGTCAACACACGAGAGCAGTGACTGTTGGATGTCCATCCAACGGCAGTCGTGCTTCTTCAATCTCTGCTCTTCCTGCTCTAGCCGCTCAAACCAGCGCCGGCGGGACTGCCTGCTCCCTCCTCCCGTGGACGGCGACGACAGACGAACCAGTAAACCTCATACTCCCCTCCGTGTGGGAAACAACTATTGAGTCTTCCCTGGCAACGGGAGCCCGCCAGAAGGGCCTCTGTATTTCGCGAAAAATGTTCCTCCCGCTGACAGCTCGGACCCACCAGCTATATCGTCGCACGCAAGGAAGTGTCTCCTTATTACAAAAAAATAATACTCCCCCTGCTAGCTGGGACCCATCATATTTGGAGGCTGACTTGTGGGCCTACTAAGTTGACACGGACGGAGGGCTTTGTCAACTTAGTCAATATAAATGATTCTAGTTGCAGTAACTGTACGATGTCCATCCAAAGGCCGTCGTACTTCTTCAACCTCTGGTCTTCTTGTTCCAGCCGCCCAAACTAGCATCGGCCGTGCCGCCTACTCCTGCCTCCTGTGGCCGGCTGTGCTACCGCGCAGGCCTCACCGCCCCATCCTACTCCCTTTGCTGGCCTGGCCATACCTTTGCTCACCCAGACCTCCTATTATTCTCCAACAACAGCAGCCTCACACTGTAGCCAAACTAGTAAACCCTCGTACTCCCCTTCGCGTGGCAAAAAACTGTCAAGTCTTCCCCACCTCCGGGTCATTCCCTTCCTAGCCTCGCCGTTGTTCACCGCCTTGGTGCTCTTGGTGCGGCTTGGTCAACGTGGTCAAGGAACAACTTACATCAGAAGAGGACTGTACATGGAGAGGCTGACAGCTAGGTCCACCGCCGCAGCAAGGAAGTGCCTCCTTATTACGCGCAAAATAATGATTCCTCATCCTGACAGCGGGGACCTACTGGAAGGGCCTCTGTATATTTTCTTAGCTGTATTTTGCAAAAAAAACATTTCCCCCCTGACAGCCGGGACCCACCAGCTACATCTTCGCACGCAAGGAAGTGCGTCCATATTACACGCAAAATAATGATTCTTCCGCATGATAGCTATGACCCACCAGCTATATCTTCGCATGCAAGGAAGTGCCTCCTTATCCTCCCTGACAGTTGGGACCCACCCGGTCGAAGTGTATGTAGCATTGTCTGTCTGGTCGCGAACATGTACGTACATACTGGTCGATCGGTCTCTCTACAATGATGAACCGTGGCTGAGCAAGCAGCGACACGTGTAGTAGTAGAGCCCCCGATGTAGCAGTTTAGGCAGTCCCTTCTAAACTGTGTACATGTACGTACAACCAAATGCCAAAAAAATACGGCCAAGTACATACATACGGGCGGGGTCTCGAACGCCTACTCGCACGTACGTACAGCCAGGGCTCGTGTACATGGAGAGGCAGCAGACGGCAGCAATGGTGTTTTGTTAATCGGCAGCCAACCGGCTGGGTCAGAATGGAGAAATTGCGTTGTGTTCATCGAGAGGAAACGGAATGTGTCATGTTCATCAGGAGCCAACCGGCTTGGACAGAACGGCCAAAACGAGGCCTGGCGTACCGCAGAACAGAGGAAACAGAATTCTGTTCAAGCTCCTACGGTCAAGGACGGGCTCGTCGGGCTCGATCACCACGATATGCAAGGCCGCAACCCAAAGGGCCACCGCGTGCTTGATCCACCGCTGGAGTCGTGAGTGTCTGAAATGCTTGCGACGGCGGCCAGCGGACCGGAGAGATGCCGATTGGTATGGGACAGATGGCTATCAAAGGAGAATGCTGAAAGTGCTCACGTGGAAGTGCGCTGCACTGTGGACAGATAGCACCTCAACGTCCAGCCGGGCCTCTTGGAACCATGTCGAACCATCAGCGACAAAGCTGAGGGTGCCGAAGTGGATCTCGTCGTTGAGTGTCAGTCCGCCGCTGGAAACCATGGTGAGGGTGGAAAAATCGCAACTACGCCAGAAGTCATTAGACGCCTGCCCCACGGTGGGCGCCAATTGTCATGGGTGTAAGTCTGACAATAGTGTATATGGGTAAGAATTAGAGGGCACATCCTAGCTACGGTGCAGTTGTTACACTTGGACTTACGAGTTCAGGCCCCTCGGGGTGGAGGTAATAGCCCTACATCTCGGTGCTTGGGAGCTTTGATTGAGTTGAGTGTATGGATTACAAAGGATTTGTGAACCCTTGCCATGGAGCATGGGGGAGGCTTATATAGAGTGCACCTCCGCCCCATGAATGCTGCCATTACCAAGGGTTTAAACGGGGGTTTAAGGACTGTGGTTAGTGGTAACGGACATATTAATTACACTTGATGAGGGTGGATGCACGTCCTGACCGTTGTAGTTCCAAGGAGTATCCTGGCCTTCATTATCCGAGTGTTGATAGGTCTGGTCGAGTGAAGGAGGCCGGTTGAGTGGAACTCTATCCTCCGAGTGGTTAGTATCCTCCGAGTGGATTATCTGGTTGCAGAGCATCTGAATGATCGCCTGGCCCTGGGGCCCAGTATAAGGTGTATGGTGTCCTAGGGTAGGGTCTATAGGTCAGCCTGTCACCCTACCCCTAGTCCATGCCCCCATCAACGAGTGACATCATGGCGTGTTGAAACCAACATCTCGGATTACTGTGACCTATGCGACAACGAGCTGCAACCATGGATGAATGTTGGATGGTGCACACGGCGAGCTCTGATTGGAGAGGAAGAAAGCTACAACCTGTGATGGAAAAAGTTTCGACCAACGACGAGGAAAGCTGAAACTGTCGACGGTGGTGCTACAATCGACCACCGCGCACCAGGAAAAAATGTTGCGACTGGCGATGACGAAAGCTTCGACCAACAACCGAAAAAGTTGCAACTGGCATGGAAGGATGTTGTGATTGGCAACGGAAAAAACTGCAACCAGCGACTGGCATAGCTACGACCGGCGATCCCGGAAGCTGTAACTGGCAACAACGGGTGCTATGGCCGGCGATCGAGGCGCAGTGTGCCGCGAGCGCCGCCGTGCTATGAGCAGTGGCAACCTCCGCTTTATGGAAGGAGTGAGTGATGAGGGGCAGGATTAACTTTTTTATCTCTACAACTAGACAATTGCCCGTGCATTACAATGGGAATATAAACATTCTAGTAGATTAGCTTGTGACTGCGCGTCTATTATTATATTGACGCACTAAAAATCCTAGCAAGTTTTTGTATGCAATCGCCATGATTTACCTGTCATTTTATTTTTAAGCACTTATTTGGCAAGAATTTAATTACTTACCAAACAAAATGTGTTTTTTGGTAAGTTAATAAAACATGAGACAATTGGTTCTCTTTTTAGGGAGAATTGATGGGAGAAAAATTAGAGATGACAGCAAAAAACAAAGAGAAGGAAAGAGTGGGACATATATAAGAGCATCTCCAACAGGCGCACAAAAGTTTTGCGTGCTAAAATAGTCTTAGTGCCCCATTAATAGCGCTTTTTAGCGCGTGCCCAAACCTTTTTTGTGCGTGCACTATTATACAGCATCTGCTGGAGCTGTCCGGCGCCCAAAAAATCCAAATTTTAGCATGCGGATCAGTTTTTGTGCGCCTGTTGGAGATGCTCTAAGAAAGGTTAGATGAAAGAGAGGTGAAATAAGAACCTTACATTTTTAAGTAGTACAGATAGATATTAGAGGGTTATTTGTGGCTAGATTGGAGGCCAGCGTAGCGACCGACGCATATTCTGCCCTTTGAGTATTGGTACAACCACACTGATTTGTGTGGAACTAAATTTATGACTTGGTGGGTAAAGCACGTACTATTGACTAGTACTGCATCCTCTATAACAATATTCTCTCTAGTTTTAAAGAGCCCACATTCGATTGAGGTCTTCAATTGGAATTAGGTCACCTGATTTTAACCGGGTCAACAATTTCTCAAAGCTCTCTTATTCAATTTATTTTATACTACACACTATGGTTGCTAAGGCTACACAATTAATTAAGGTCCTCAAATTGGAAACGGGTCACTTGATTTTGACCGGGTCAACAATTTCTCAAGGAACTTTCCTAGTCAAATTTTTTAATTCACTAGAAAGATCGTGGATGTCACCTAGAGGGGGGTGAATAGGCACTTTAAAATAATTATGGTTTAGGCTTGAACAAATATGGAATAAAACTAGCATTTAATTTGTTAAGCACAAAACCTAAAAAAACTAGGCTCACCTATGTGCACCAACAACTTATGCTAAGTAAGATAAACAACTAGGTGATAGCAAGATATATATCATGAAACATTATGTTTATCACAAAGTAAAAGTGCACAAGTAAATGGCTTGGGTAAAAGATAACCGAGGCACGTGGAGACGATAGTGTATCCCGAAGTTCACACCCTTGTGGATGCTAATCTCCGTTTGGAGCGGTGCAGAGGCACAACACTCCCCAAAAAGCCACTAGGGCCACCGTAATCTCCTCACGCCCTCGAACAATGCAAGATGGCGTGATTCCACTAAGGGACCCTTGAGGGCGGACACCGAACCCGTACAATTGGCAACCCTTGGGGGCGATCACCAAACCCGTACACATTGGAAACCCTTGGAGCGGTCACCGGAACCCGTACAAATTGCTCGGGGCAATCTCCACAACTTAATTGGAGACCCCGACGCTTGCCTGGAGCTTTACACCACAATGATTGAGCTCCACAACACCACCAACCATCTAGGGCGCCCAAGCACCCAAGAGGAACAAGCTCTAGGGTACCAAGCACACCAAGAGTAATAAGCTTCTCAACTGTTCACTTCCACGTATCACCGTGAAAAACTCAAACCGATGCAACTAATGCAATAGCAAGAACACACGAAGTGGTCAAGTCCCTCACTCCCAAATCCCACCAAAGCAACGAAAGCTATGGAAGAATATGAGAGGAAGAACAAGAAGAACACCAAGAACTCCAAGATCAAGATCCATGGGGTTCCCCTCACATAGAGGAGAAAGTGATTGGTGGAAACATAGATCTAGACCTCCTCTCTCTTTTCACTCAAGAAGTAACAAGAATCATTGGAGGGATTGAGAGATAACAAGATCGTAGAAGGTCAACAATGGGGGCAAAACACGATCTCAAAGGATAAGGTCCATCGGGGAAGAAATCCCCTTTTATAGGTGGGGGAAAATCCAACCGTTATGCCTTCAGCCCACACACAAGCGGTACTACCGCTTGGGGCATCAGTCTTAGGTGTAGCACTGAGAGAAAGCAAATCCAAGCGTGGTAGTGCCACCGGAGCGGTACTACCACTTAGTGTCTCAGGACACAGACAACTAGCTGTAGCAGAGGGAGGGTAGGACGGTGATACGTCCATTTTGCATCATGCTTTTATATTGATATTTATTGCATTATGGGCTGCTATTACACATTATGTCACAATACTTATGCATATTCTCTCTTATTTTACAAGGTTTACATAAAGAGGGAGAATGCCGGCAGCTGGGATTCAGGGATGGAAAAGGAGCAAATATTAGAGACCTATTCTGCACAGCTCCAAAAGTCCTGAAACTTCACGGAAGCCATTTTCAGAATATATAAAAAATACTGAGCGCAAGAAGTTCACCAGGGGGGCCACACCCTGCCCACGAGGGTGGAGGGCGCGCCCTACCCCCCTGGGCGTGCCCTCTACCTCGTGGGCCCCCTGGTGGCCCTCCGATGACCATCTTCTGCTATGTGGGGTCTTTCGATGAGGAAAAAAAATCATAATCCATCTTTCCGAACGAGACTCCGCCGCCACGAGGCGGAACCTTGGTGGAACCAATCTAGGGCTCTGGCGGAGCTGTTCTACCAGGGAAACTTCCCTCCAGGAGGGGGAAATCATTGCCATCGTCATCACCAATGCTCCTCTCATCGGGAGAGGGCAATCTCCATCAACATCTTCACCAGCACCATCTCCTCTCAAAACCCTAGTTCATCTCTTGTATCCAATTCTTGTGTCCAAGTCTGGGATTGGTACCTGTGGGTTGCTAGTAGTGTTAATTACTCCTTGTAGTTGATGCTAGTTGGTTTATTTGGTGGAAGATCATATGTTCAGATCCTTTATGCATATTAATACCCCTCTGATTATGAACACGAATATGCTTTGTGAGTAGTTACGTTTGTTCCTGAGGACATGGGAGAAGTCTTGCTATTAGTAGTCATGTGAATTTGGTATTCGTTTGATATTTTGATGAGATGTATGTTGTCTCTCCTCTAGTGGTGTTATGTGAACGTCGACTACATAACACTTCACCATTATTTTGGGCCTAAAGGAAGGCATTGGGAAGTAATAAGTAGATGATGGGTTGCTAGAGTGACAGAAGCTTAAACCCTAGTTTATGCGTTGCTTCGTAAGGGGCTGATTTGGATCCATATGTTTCATGCTATGCTTAGGTTTACCTTAATACTTTTGTTGTAGTTTCGGATGCTTGCAATAAGGGTTAATCATAAGTGGGATGCTTGTCCAAGTAAGGACAGCACCCAAGCACCAGTCCACCCACATATCAGATTATCAAAGTACCGAACGCGAATCATATGAACATGATGAAACCTAGCTTGACGATATTCCCATGTGTCCTCGGGAGCGCTTTACATCATATAAGAGTTTGTCCAGGCTTGTCCTTTGCTACAAAAAGGATTGGGCCACCTTGCTGCACTTTATTTACTTTTGTTACTTGTTGCTCGTTACCAATTATCTTATCACAAAACTATCTGTTACCTATTATTTCAGTGCTTGCAGAGAGTACCTTGCTGAAAACCGCTTATCATTTCCTTCTGCTCCTCATTGGGTTCGACACTCTTACTTATCGAAAGGACTACAATAGATCCCCTATACTTGTGGGTCATCAAGACTCTTTTCTGGCGCCGTTGCCGGGGAGTGAAGCGCCTTTGGTAGGTGGAATTTGGTAAGGAAAATTTTATATAGTGTGCTAAAATTTACTGTCACTTGTTACTATGGAAAGTAATCCTCTTCACCCCGACCAGAAGAGCAAAGAGTTGCTCCTCAACCTACTGAACCTACTGAAAATGAAAATGAAAATGTCTTCTTTGAAATTCCTTCGGGTATGTTAGAAAAACTGCTAGCTAATCCTTTTGCAGGAGATGGAACAAAGCATCCTAATGAGCACCTAATATATGTTGATGAAGTTTGTGGATTATTTAAGCTTGCAGGTGTACCCGGAGATGTTATTAAGAAGAAGGTCTTCCCTTTATCTTTGAAGGGAGATGCATTGACATGGTATAGGCTATGTGATGATACGGGGTCATGGAACTGCAAATGGTTGAAATTAGAATTTCATCAGAAGTTTTATCCTATGCATCTTGTTCATCGTGATCGCAATTATATATATATAATTTCTGGCCTCGCGAAGGAGAAAGCATCGCTCAAGCTTGGGGGAGGCTTAAATCAATGTTATATTCATGCCCCATTCATGAGCTCTCAAGAGAAATGATTATTCAAAAAAATTATGCTCGGCTTTCTCATAACAATCGCACCATGCTCGATACTTCTTGTGCTGGCTCTTTTATGATGAAAACTATTGAATTCAAATGGGATTTATTGGAAAGAATTAAATGCAACTCTGAAGATTGGGACCTCGACAAAGGTAAGGAGTCGGGTATGACACCTAAGTATGATTGTGTTAAATCTTTTATGGATACCGATGTTTTCCGTAAATTTAGCACTAAATATGGACTTGAGTCTGAGATAGTAGCTTCTTTCTGTGAATCTTTTTGCTACTCATGTTGATCTCCCTAGGGAGAAGTGGTTTAAATATCATCCTCCCATAGAAGTAAAAGTAGCTGCACCTATTAAAGTTGAAGAAAAGACTATCACTTATAATGATCCTATTGTTCCTACTTCTTATGTTGAGAAACCACCTTTCCCTGTTAGGATAAAGGATCATGCTAAAGCTTCAATTGTGGTTCGTAAAAGCAATATTAGAACTTATACGCCTCCTGAGCAAATTAAAGTTGAACCTAATATTGCTATTGTTAAAGATCTCTTGTTTGATAATATTTATGGGCATGTTATTCATTTTCGTGATGAGACTGCTAGAATTGCTAAACCTTGTGCTAAAGATAAACCTAGATATTTGGTAGGCATGCCTGTTATTTCTGTTAGAATAGGAGATCATTATTATCATGGCTTATGTGATATGGGAGCTAGTGCTAGTGCAATACCTTTTGAATTATACAAAGAAATTATGCATGACATTGCACCCGCTGAGTTAGAAGATATTGATGTCACAATTAAACTTGCCAATAGAGATACTATTTCACCAATGGGAATTATTAAAGATATTGAAGTCTTGTGTGGGAAAACTAAATATCCTGCTGATTTTCTTGTTCTTGGTTCCCCACAAGATAGCTTTTGTCCCATTATATTTGGTAGACCCTTCTTGAACACAGTTAATGCTAAGATAGATTGCAAAAAGGATGTTGTTACTATTGGTTTAGGTGATATGTATCATGAATTTAATTTATCTAAATTTCATAGACAACACCGTGAAGAGGAATTGGCTAGTAAAGATGAAATTATTGGTATTGCTTCTATTGCCATACCTCCTAGTGATCCTTTAGAACAATATTTGCTAGACTATGAAAATGATATGTTTATGAATGAAAGAAGGGAAATAGATGAAGTATTCTTTAAACAGGAACCCATCCTGAAACACAATTTGCCAGTTGAAATCCTAGGGGATCCTCCTCAACCCAAGGGTGATCACGTGTTTGAGCTTAAACCATTACCTAATACTCTTAAATATGCTTATCTTGATGAAAAGAAGATATATCATGTTATTATTAGTGCTAACCTTTCAGAGCATGAAAAAGAGAGATTACTGAAAACTCTGAAAAAACACCGTACTGCTATTGGATATACTCTTGATGATCTTAAGGGCATTAGTCCCACTCTGTGTCAACACAAAATAAATTTGGAGGAAGATGCCAAACCAGTTCGTGATCATCAACAACAGCTGAATCCTAAGATGAAGGAAGTGGTAAGAAAGGAAATACTAAAGCTTCTTGAGGCAGGTATAATTTATCCCGTTGCTGATAGTCAGTGGGTAAGTCCTGTCCATTGTGTCCCTAAGAAGGGAGGTATTACCGTCGTTCCTAATGATAAAGATGAGTTGATCCCGCAAAGAATTATTACAGGTTATAGGATAGTAATTGATTTCCACAAATTAAATAAAGCTACTAAAAAAGATCATTACCCCTTACCTTTTATAGATCAAATGCTAGAAAGATTATCCAAACATACACATTTTTGCTTTCTAGATGGTTATTCTGGTTTCTCTCAAATACCGGTGTCAGCCAATGATCAATAAAAGACTACTTTTACTTGCCCTTTTGGTACTTTTGCTTATAGATGTATGCCTTTTGGTTTATGTAATGCACCTGCTACCTTTCAAAGATGCATGATGGCTATATTCTCTAACTTTTGTGAAAATATTTGTGAGGTTTTCATGGACGATTTTTCCGTTTATGGATCCTCTTTTGATGATTGCTTAAGCAACCTTGACCGAGTTTTGCAGAGATGTGAAGGAACTAATCTTGTCTTGAATTGGGAAAAGTGCTACTTTATGGTTAACGAAGGTATTGTCTTGGGGCATAAAGTTTTTGAAAGAGGTATTGAGGTTGATAAAGCCAAAGTTGATGCTATTGAAAAGATGCCATGCCCCAAGGACATCAAAGGTATAAGAAGTTTCCTTGGTCATGCCGGTTTTTATAGGAGGTTCATTAAGGACTTCTCAAAAAAATCTCGGCCTCTGACTAATTTCTTACAAAAAGATATACCATTTGTCTTTCATGATGATTGTGTAGAAGCATTTGAAATACTTAAGAAAGCATTGATCTCTGCACCTATTGTTCAGCCACCTGATTGGAATTTACCTTTTGAAATTATGTGTGATGCTAGTGATTATGTTGTAGGTGATGTTCTAGGGCAAAGAGTTGATAAGAAATTAAATGTTATTCATTATGCTAGTAAAACTCTAGACAATGCTCAGAGAAATTATGCTACTACTGAAAAAGAATTCTTAGCAATTGTATTTGCTTGTGATAAGTTCAGACCTTATATTGTTGATTCTAAAGTAACTATTCACACTGATCATGCTGCTATTAAATATCTTATGGAAAAGAAAGATGCTAAACCTAGACTTATTAGATGGGTTCTCTTGCTACAAGAATTTGATTTGCATATTGTTGATAGAAAAGGAGCTGAGAACCCCGTTGCAGACAACTTGTCTAGGTTAGAAAATGTTCTTGATGACCCACTACCTATTGATGATAGCTTTCCTGATGAACAATTAAATGTCATAAATGCTTCTCGTACTGCTCCATGGTATGATGATTATGCTAATTACATTGTTGCCAAATTTATACCACCTAGTTTCACATACTAGCAAAAGAAAAAGTTCTTCTATGATTTGATACATTACTTTTGGGATGACGCACATCTTTATAAAGAAGGAGTAGATGGTGTTATTAGATGTTGTGTACCTGAGCATGAACAGGAACAGATCCTACACAAGTTTCACTCTGAAGCTTATGGAGGACACCATGCTGGAGACAGAACTGCACACAAGGTATTGCAATTCGGTTTTTATTGGCCTACTCTCTTCAAGGATGCCCGTAAGTTTGTTGTATCTTGTGATGAATGTCAAAGAATTGGTAATATTAGTAGACATCAAGAAATTCCTATGAATTATTCACTTGTTATTGAACCATTTGATGTTTAGGGATTTGATTATATGGGACCTTTTCCTGCCTCCAATGGATACGCACACATTTTAGTTGCTGTTGATTACGTTACTAAGTGGGTAGAAGCTATTCCAACTATTAGTGTTGATCATAACACCTCTATTAAGATGCTTAAAGAAGTTATTTTTCCAAGGTTTGGAGTCCCTACATATTTAATGACTGATGGTGGTTCACATTTTATTCATGGTGCTTTCCGTAAAATGCTTGCTAAGTATGATGTTAATCATAGAATTGCATCTCCTTATCACCCACAGTCTAGTGGTCAAGTAGAATTGAGTAATAGAGAACTCAAATTAATTTTGCAAAAGACTGTTAATAGATCTAGAAAGAATTGGTCCAAGAAACCCGATGATGCATTATGGGCCTATAGAACTGCATATAAAAAATCCTATGGGTATGTCTCCGTATAAAATGGTTTATGGAAAAGCATGTCACTTACCTCTCGAACTAGAACATAAGGCTTATTGGGATATTAAAGAGCTTAACTATGATTTCAAACTTGCCGGCGAGAAGAGGTTATTTGGCATTAGCTCACTTGATGAATGGAGAACCCAAGCCTACGAAAATGCCAAGTTGTTTAAAGAAAAATTCAAAAGATGGCATGACAAAAGAATACAAAAGTGTGAGTTTAATGTAGGTGATTATGTATTATTATACAACTCTCGTTTAAGATTTTTTGTAGGAAAACTTCTCTCTAAATGGGAAGGTCCTTACGTTATCGAGGAGGTCTATCGTTCCGGTGCCATAAAAGCAACAACTTCGAAGGCACAAATCCGAAGGTGGTGAACGGTCAAAGAATTAAACATTATATCTCAGGTAATCCTATAAATGTTGAAACCAATGTTATTGAAACCGTAACCCCGGAGGAATACATAAGGGACACTTTCCAAAATGTTTCCGACTCCGAAAAGGAATAGGTATGTGGTACGGTAAGTAAACCGACTCCAAAACAGTTCTAATGGCAATTTTCTTCCGTTTTGTAATATTTAGAAAAATAGAAAAATAAGAAGCAGTCCCGGAAGGCTCCACGAGGGTGGAGGGTGCGCTCTACCCCCTGGGCGTGCCCCCTACGTCGTGGGCACCTCGTGTGCTTTCCGGACTCCATTTTCTTACACGTTACGTATTCTGGTCGGTAAAAAATCATTATATAACCTCCCGAAGGTTTTGACCGTCGTATCACGCAAAAAAACTCCTGTCTTTGTTTCGAGCTGTTTTTCTGACAGATCCAGGTCGTCATGTCGTCTTCAAGTGCCCCCAAGGACCAGTTCTTCGAGAAGGTCATCAACCCCTACCTTGCGGAAGTGCTGCAACACCCTCAAACCATTGAGATGCGTGAGGGGTTGTTGCACATCCGCGATGTTGAGGGACCAAGGAAGACCGGAAGCATAGAGGCAAGGCTCGAGGCATTGGAGCAAGAAGTTTTCAAGTGTCAGGAGATGGTGGAGCATGGACTCGATTCTAATCACATTATGATCACGGAGTTCACCAACAACCACAAGTTGGACGTCAAGGACATTGGGGAGGCCATCTTCAAGCTTCATGAGAAAATCGAGCACCTCCAAGCCTAGATCTATGACCTGCAAAATCAAAACTGTGAGTATGAATATAGATTCAAGAGGATGAGTTTGGCTGCAGATTTGAGGTTTCAGGAGACTCAATCATCCTTCTATGATGGTGACCCTATGCCTTGGAAGAAGGATGACAAGCCTACGCCATCAACAAAACCACCAACTTCTTCACCAACAAAGGAGACATAATCGCATGGGTATGGGCACTCCCCTTGGCAACTTCCAAGCTTGGGGGAGTGCCCCGGTATCGTATCACATTCTATCTTTACCGTTTTTCTTAGTTCAATCCTTTTGATAATATCTTGATCTAGCAGAATAAAGTTTTAGTATGATCTAGTTGTGAGTTTTGCTTTATGATCCTTCTATGTAATCGAGTCCGTGAGCTATATATAATAAAGATTAGTGTTGAGTCAAGAGCTTGATTATTTTGCCATGATCTTGAGGGAATAAAAGAAAAGAGAAAGAATAAAAAGGAAACAAAGAGATCATATGGATCTTATGGAGAGTAACGAGCTCACATATAAAGAGTATGACGAATAAAAGTTGTTGAGAGTTGACAAACATAGTTTTGGTCATCGTTGCAATTAATAGGACGTAATAAAGAAAGAGAGGTCTTCACATATAAATATACTATCTTGGACATCTTTTATGATTGTGAGCACTCATTAAAATATGACATGCTAAAGAGTTGATGTTGGACAAGGAAGACAATGTAATGGGTTCTATTTTCTTACATCTGAGATAAATTATATTGTCATGGATCATCCAACATGATTGAGCTTGCCTACCCCCCTCATGCTAGCCAAATTCTTTGCACCAAGTAGAGATACTACTTGTGCTTCCAAACACCCTTAAACCAGTTTTGCCATGAGAGTCCACCATACCTACCTATGGATTGAGTAAGATCCTCCAAGTAAGTTGTGATCGGTGCAAGCAATAAAAATTGCTCTCTAAATATGTATGACTTATTAGTGTGGGAGAAAATAAGCTTTATACGATCGTGTGATATGGAAGAAATAAAAGTGACGGACTGCATAATAAAGGTCCATATCACAAGCGGCAATATAAAGTGACGTTCTTTCGCATTAAGATTTTGTGCATCCAACCATAAAAGCGCATGACAACCTCTGCTTCCCTCTGCGAAGGGCCTATCTTTTACTTTTATCTCCTACCTTACATAAGAGTCATGGTGATCTTCACCCTTCCTTTTTAAATTTTATCTTTTGGCAAGCACAACATGTTGGGAAGATCCTGGTATATATGGCTAATTGGATGTGAGTTTTCATGAACTATTATTGTTGACATTACCCTTGAGGTAAAACGTTGGGAGGCAAAACTATAAGCCCCTATCTTTCTCTGTGTCCGATTAAAACTCCATACCCATAAGTATTGCGTGAGTGTTAGCAATTATGAAAGACTATATGATAGTTGAGTATGTGGACTTGCTGAAAAGCTCTTATATTGACTGTTTCCTATGTTATGATAAATTGCAATTGCTCCAATGACTGAGATTATAGTTTGTTAGCTTTCAATGAAGTTTATGATTCATACTTGGAATTGTGATTGAATTGTTACTCTAGCATAAGAGATCATATGACAAGAATTATATAAGTTGTTGTTCTAAGAATGATCATGATGCCCTCATGTCCGTATTTTATTTTTATCGACACCTCTATCTCTAAACATGTGGACATATTTTTCGATTTTGGCTTTCGTTTGAGGACAAGCGAGGTCTAAGCTTGGGGGAGTTGATACGTCCATTTTGCATCATGCTTTTATAACGATATTTATTGCATTATGGGCTGCTATTACACATTATGTCACAATACTTATGCCTATTATCTCTTATTTTACAAGGTTTACATAAAGAGGGAGAATGCCGGCAGCTGGGATTCAGGGCTGGAAAAGGAGCAAATATTAGAGACCTATTTTGCATAGCTCCAAAAGTCCTGAAACTTCACTGAAGCCATTTTCAGAATATATAAAAAATACTAAGCGCAAGAAGTTCACCAGGGGGGCACACCCTGCCCACGAGGGTGGGGGCGCGCCCTACACCCCTAGGCGCACCCCCTACCTCGTGGGCCCCCTGGTGGCCCTTCGATGACCATCTTCTTCTATATGGAGTCTTTCGATGAGGAAAAAAAATCATAATCCATCTTTCCGGACAAGACTCCGCCGCCACGAGGCGGAACCTTGGCGGAACCAATCTAGGGCTCTGGCGGAGCTGTTCTACCAGGGAAACTTCCCTCCGGGAGGGGGAAATCATCACCATCGTCATCACCAACTCTCCTCTCATCGGGAGAGGGAAATCTCCATCAACATCTTCACCAGCACCATCTCCTCTCAAAACCCTAGTTCATCTCTTGTATCCAATTCTTGTCTCCAAGTCTGGGATTGGTACCTGTGGGTTGCTACTAGGGTTAATTACTCCTTGTAGTTGATGCTAGTTGGTTTATTTGGTGGAAGATCATATGTTCATATCCTTTATGCATATTAATACCCCTCTGATTATGAACACGAATATGCTTTGTGAGTAGTTATGTTTGTTCCTGAGGACATGGGAGAAGTCTTGCTATTAGTAGTCATGTGAATTTGGTATTCGTTCGATATTTTGATGAGATGTATGTCGTCTCTCCTCTAGTGGTGTTATGTGAACATCGACTACATAACACTTCACCATTATTTTGGGCCTAGAGGAAGGCATTGGGAAGTAATAAGTAGATATTGGTTGCTAGAGTGACAGAAGCTTAAACCCTAGTTTATGTGTTGCTTCGTAAGGGGCTGATTTGGATCCATATGTTTCATGCTATGGTTAGATTTACCTTAATACTTTTGTTGTAGTTGCGGATGCTTGCAATAGAGGTTAATCATAAGTGGGATGCTTGTCCAAGTAAGGACAGCACCCAAGCACCGGTCCACCCACATATCAGATTATCAAAGTACCGAACGCAAATCATATGAACATGATGAAACCTAGCTGACGATATTCCCATGTGTCCTCGGGAGCGCTTTACATCATATAAGAGTTTGTCCAGGCTTGTCCTTTGCTACAAAAAGGATTGGGCCACCTTGATGCACTTTATTTACTTTTGTTACTTGTTGCTCGTTACCAATTATCTTATCACAAAACTATCTGTTACCTATTATTTCAGTGCTAGCAGAGAGTACCTTGCTGAAAACCGCTTATCATTTCCTTCTGCTCCTCGTTGGGTTCGACACTCTTACTTATCGAACGGACTATGATAGATCCCCTATACTTGTGGGTCATCAGACGGCAGTGCCACATAAAGCGGTACTACCGCGCCCTACTACCGCTCTACTACCATGGAGGCTGCGAGGGACTACAAAAGCAAGAATGCGGTAGTGGGATAGAATGCGCGCAGTACCACACAAGTGGTACTATCGCTCGATCTCAACGGTACTACCTCTTATATTCCCAGGGCTACAACAAGAGTTGCGGTAGTGGGGCAGAAGTGTGAGCCGTAGTGTTGCTTGAGCGGTACTACCGCTCACCACTACTTTCCTACTACCGCTGAAGCACAAAAGAGTCCAGTAGCCCTAATACAAGCGGTAGTGCTACGGCACTGGAATCACGAAAATACCGCTACCCAAGGCGGTACTACTGCTAGCGAGCTTCAAAATAGCCCAAGCAAAACAGATGGATGCAGGAAAACCAGAACTACCATAACTTCTGCAAATGAGCTCTGAATAGAGCAAACTCAACCTGGTTGGATAGATGACAACAAGTACTACCTAATAGCAAGAAGTGGTAAGGGAGATATGCCTATGATATAGAGATGTGAAACCTCTATGAATGAAGAACTGGCATAAACTCCAACATTGAAAACATCATAGAAGATGTATACGAACTTCGTTTTCGATGAACTCGAGCTTGTCACGAAGATGACCACGAGCTTAAAAACTCACACAGAGGAAAGCCAAACAAGAACCAAGAAAGATGATGCAAGGATGCAATGTGAGCTCTCTACGAATGATACGGTCAAGCTACTCACTCAAGAGCCCCCCTTGATAGTACGACAATCGATCCTATAACCCGGTCTCCCAATTACCACGATGAGACCGGTAAAATAGAAAACCTATCAAGGGTAAACCTTTTCCTTGCACAAAGTCCACTTGATCTAGAGGATGACAATCTTGACTTCCTCAAATTGGACCACCTTTCTTGATTGCGTTGGCTCGGTGAAGACTAGTGGATTGCTTCCCCATACTCCACTATGGGTGAGCCACTCTTCAGCACATCTTCACAATTCCATTGTCACCACAATGGACGGAAAGCTTCAAGGACATGATCTCTTCATGATGCCCCACTTGAACTTGCACACCGCAACCTAAACCCACATAGAACTCTCACGTAGACCATGGATTAGTACACAAAGTGTAATGTACAATGCTTACCATACCATGGGATCACTTGACCCCTTTCAGTACATCTTCTATGCTTTGCGTGTTGGTCAACTTGATTCACTCTTTGACTTGGTCTTGATCAACCTTGTATCATGTCTTCTACATGACCAATCTTTGGATAATTCCTTGAATAGCACATTGGTCGTCTCTTAAACTCCTTGAAACCAATACATGGACTTTAAGAAATGCCCATGGACAAATCCTTCAAATATAACTCAAGGCAACCATTAGTCCATAGAGAATGTCATCAATTACCAAAACCACACATGGGGCACCATGCTCTTTCAACTATGTTCTCTAATGTTGAAACTCCTTCATTTAATTGAGATCTTAAATTTTGAATCTGGTTTACGATTTTGAGCCGCCCAACAATTTTCCAAATAAGCAACCGGCCTATAAAAACATATCAATCCCGTTCACCTTTCCATCACCTAGAAAAAAGAAGTGCCACCATGTGATGTTGTAGCACCAATGTGCAACCATCGGCATAAAAAAAATTTCCACATAAATATAGATTGATTAGCGGATACCACATAATCACACCACGAACGGTCGACCAAATCACTACATTATAAATAAAATAAAACACACTACATCATCTCCCCCACCCGGCAAACTAAATATTCCATCAGTTTAAAAATGTAAGGGGTATTAGTTTTTTTGGAAAGTTAATTTTCTATAACTTTGACCAAGTTCAGAGCAAAAAACACTGACATTCACAATATTAAACAAACAAGTATGGAAATTCATTCCATGATGAATCTAATCATACTGATTTGATATTATTGATTTTGATATATTTCTCTACAAATTTGATCAAACTTAAAATGTTTGACTTTCCAAAAAAAGTAATTCGCCTTATATTTTGAAACAGGGCGGGTATTTAAAAACAACAGCAACACAAATGGCGTAGCAAAGCATGCCCAACCCTTCTAGTGTAGGACTATCCTTGAAGAGAAGATCCATCCCAAACTTTTACCATGCTCACCCTGGAACCATACTATGTGGAGGTATGAACCTAATACGTGTTTACTGGGTGGGCTAGAAATCCAAATTGTGTTGTTGGTCTGAACTTGCAGTGAACAACCGACCCTTTGATCCAAATTAATTATTGCAACTCTGGTACAAGTTATATTAGAGCTGAATTGGAGGGAGTAGTAATTTTAACAACACTATGTAAAATGAACAACCTAGCAGTATGACATGAAATTCGATTGCAAAATGCGTAGGAAAAATGAAGTAAAACAAGGAGAAGAGATAACTGCCCCGCACCAGGTTGGGTGTTGGGGCCGTAGTCGACGATGACTGCACCGAACATCGCGTCCGGTGAACTATCCTCTCCAACCTTGGGTCCACCAACGCCATTGATCATAAATCCAAAGTTGCTTGGCGACTAAAAGAGCCAATGGACAAGAGTGTCTAAGACTTATAATAAGTCTTTTTGTCGCCACTTATAATAGCCTTTTATAATACTCCCTGCAATCCATTATAAGTGTCGTGGTTTTAGTTCAAATTTGAACTAAAATCACAATACTAATTATGGATCGAAGGTAGTTGTTTTTTAGGGGTGAAAACAAACTTTATTCATTAAATACCATAGTTTGTGGGATATAGAATGGATCATGCAGTTGAATCAACCACACATGATGCCCCTGGCCTAAAGATAGAGAAATCTAGGTAAGCTATGAGCTTTACCGATTGCCACCTGTCCTTCAAACATAAAATTACAAGTATAGTTGTTGCCCTGGTTCTAATTTCAGAGATGACCGAGCCATACCGGCCTCGACTATTCTTTCCAATATCGCTTACCACCTGTTTAGCATCAGAGGCAATTGCGAAGCTTTGAAGGCCTCAATCTTTTGCCAGAGACAAGCCTTCACGGCACGTGATAGCTTGTAATGTAGAGGCTTTTTATAGTCCCAATATGACAAGGGGGAGCTTCCCAAATAATTTCCAAACTGGTCTCGGAACACTACACTACAACAACGGAGCCCCTCATATTTGTGTTTGAAATGCGAGCATCGACATGGATTTTTGCAAACCCTGTCGGAGGAGCCCTTTGTCGGGTGGTCCTTCCTATCGCAGTTGAGTCACATGTCTGTTAGCGATCATTGACCCCAACTCCTTAGGGAAAGTACAATAACAGACTTGTTACTGGCTCACATGTCAAATTTTCCTATGTGAAACAGAAAGACATGGCAGACTAAGGCGTAGTCTAGTGGTGGGAAGGGGTTGATGCCTTCCCACCCACCCAGGTTCAAGGCATGGTACTTGCAAATTGGGTTTGTTGCACCAATTATACTGTAGGGGTCTCCCTTACGGTCTTTCTTTCAAAAAAAGAGAAAGACATGAAAAAGTAAGGGGAGTGGACACACATGCAAGAGCCTAGCTATAGACATGCTCCTAGGCAGATACAGTAAATATGAGGACAGAGAGAGAAGATGGGAAAAGTACTAGTTTTATAGCCAACCATTGTATGGGTCAGTATAAGTGATGACTATAGATGACATGACAACATCATATTGCTAGCAGTTGGCTGTGCTATTAACAATGCTCTTAAGGTTTCAAGCTCCGGGATGGACCGTTCAATGAATGAATGAGTCGTGTGGGGACCTATGCACCTTGCATAATAGGTTTTCTTTAGCGGTAATGGATAACTTTATTGATCAATCAAAATGTTTAATCAAATACAAACCGGATCATGGAGGTGCATCAAGCCACAAGTGGCGAACCTCATATGAAGAAAGTCAAAATTCGGACAAACTATGTGCTTTCTTGTTACTCTCCTTACCTTCACAAATAAACTCACATTTTCTAAACAAATGTAAATTCTCTTTAATCTCTCTAATAATTGGGTTATGTCTACCTTCAGAATTAGTCTTAATATCTTGAACTACCTACTAGTAGTCACATGGAATAATGATGTCATCCCGCAACAGATCAATGGCCAAAGCCTGAGCTTCACAGCAAACCATGGCTTGCAGATATGTCGAGTCTATGGCTCTCGGGAAAAGAACAACTAAAGATCCAATATATAAGCCATCATGGTTGTGACAAACTATTGAAACAACATCAGTCTTGCCACTCCGAGAGAGGCCACCGTCGACTTTGATCATTGCTATCCCTGAAGGTGGAGGATTCCATGTCTGTTGTTGCCTTGGAGCTCGAACTGTGGCCAGGCCTTCTCACGCAGGGACCTTTAGACTACCCATCTCATAAATAAAGCGTTCAACAAAAAGATGAGTTGCAAAGGGACTTTGGAAGACCCCCTCATGGATTGATTTTCTTCTTGCTGTCCCTATGGCCTAGAGTGTAAGACATCAAACATGGAAAGCAACCACTATTTGGCATTAGGTTCACTCACTACTATCAGGTGTTCTGCAAGGTCCTCATCGACCAACATCCATACACATCTTTCCATTGTGCACTCAAGTAGCGAATGACGACACGAGTCTCTAGCACCACAAACTTGACAACAATTAGACTGTGACATCTTCCTGTGGTGTCGAACATCCTCAAAAGGCAATGAGTGCTTAGCTAGCCTCCACAAAAAGTTTGAAGCTTCTTTGGAACATCCACATTCCATAACTTACTCCACGGTTTGGAATCTGTAACATGATCAGAGGAAGATGCACGGCCTTCTAGCCAATCCTCCCGTCTTTTCTTCGTTGTGACTAGCATACGATACGCCAACCTTACGGTAAAATTTCCATTGTTTTCAAAGTTCCATGCCCAAAAGTCCTCAACCTTCCTTGTGCAAAGAGGTATGCTCATAATTGTAACTGCATCAAAGGGTAAGAACGTTTGCTCAATCACATCAAGCCTCCATATAGCACCCGTACTATCAATGAGCTCACTGACATAAGTTGGCGGTACAGCCGAAATACAAGCAATATGTATCATATTTTTCATCCCTGGGAATCCAATTATGAGCCCAAATTCTCGAACTCACCATCACTGATCCTTCTAATCAAACCTTGGCCAAGAACATCTCTTCCTTCAAGCACCGAGCGTCAAATTTGAGAAGGGTGGTTGCCCAGCTCTGCTGGAATAATAGTGCCAGATGGAAATTAAATAGCTTTAAGCATTTTTTTCAACAAAAGATCAGGAAACTGAAGTATGCGTTGTGACTGCCTAGCTAAGAGAGCTAAGTTGAACAACTTGAAATCTTTGAAACCCAATTCTCCCATACAGTTCGGTTGTGTCATGCCTTCCTAAAAAACCATGCTGGTTTATGTTGTCCTGCTTTACTTTCCCACCAGAATTGCCAGATTATTTTATTAGCAGTAGCGGAGCGTGACCAACAATAGGGGGGGGACAAAATTCAAAATAAAAGCAAAATACATATGAAAACAAGTGCGGCTCACATGAAAATACGCGCCAATCAAATACATTTTGCTTCTTGATTCCTTTGGTAGGTCCATGCATATGTGGCACAAAGTAGTTGGGCCGACGTCCGTGCGACGGATGGAAGCCCAAGCCGAGAAAGAAAATAAGGGAATTGGGCGGATGACTTAGAAATTAAATCGCCATAGATGGAGGCGCATCACGAAGAGATGACGTTGAATTATAGGGAAAATAAGAGACGAACGTCCCAATAAGTGTATGTTTTAGCTTATCGCACGAGTTGTTGCCGAGGGTTTTCACCTAGAGAGCTTTACATATGTGAAGCTTCACGATACAAAAGTCGATCAAGCTAGCTATGCACGTACTCTCCAATTCAATCAAGTACATGATAAGCTGGGGCACTCGACTAGAACAATCTGTATACATTGTTGAAAAGTTTGCACTTTGGAA